>NC_039479.1:13845437-14094868 GCF_003590095.1 Trichoplusia ni | reverse complement strand
TTTAATGTGACTCAGGCGAAAAATATTTCATTTTTAATGGTTGTAGATTCCGCGATAAATTTTAATGAGCGGTTGTAACTCTTTATATTAGCATAGCATTCGACTGTACCTACCAAGCGTTACTAGTTGAATGTCTGCTCTGATATATCAAACATCTTTTATACTCACTTTCAAAGGCCCTTTTAGTAAGATGGTCTTATAAGAAACGTAATCCTAAGCATCTTCGTTAAAGAACACTTCTAATGAAATACGCTAACGTGTTTATGGTATACAGGTACTAATTTTCTTAATGGCGATAAAGTTTTGATTAAGTAACAATATCAACTAACTTACCGCATTTTGTTCGAAATAAAATTAGAAGATAAAGCGCTTCTGCCCCACTTAATCCTCTCGGCGCGCCGCGCCGCTTTCATCGAACCCGTACAAATCTGTTCTATAACAAACTTTAAACAAAAAACATGTACGAACCACATCAAAGATCGAAATCTCGATGTATTTACTATTCGTAACATGTGCGGGGCAACGCCCTACCCCGTTCACGATTTTTTCCCCGCGATCTTTATGATTCTTTAGGGCACACATGCGGCGGCCGCGTCATAAATACGCACCCAAACAATGCTATCGACACATCTGGATGGTCGGTGACGTAACGTCACTATCTAAGATGGCGCACTTAACTGGAGAAATTGACGGATATGTTTGGGAATGGAGGAATAGTATTCCGTCAAATGCCGAGAATTTTTTGGATTGTAAAGGGAATTGACAAGTTCTTTTATTTTGTGATCAGTTGAAGGGTATCAGAGAATAAAGTACCTTACATCCAAGCGGTGCGGGTAATCCATATTGTCATCACTGCGAAAAACTCCCACCCATCTAAAAAATAAAGAGGGGGGGGGTGCTTAGTCAACTTTACGGCAGCAATACTCGCATTTAGCATGCAGGTTGATATTTGATCAATGTCGACAGTTGTTATTCCGATAGATAGTTCTAATGTTATCTACTTGAATGTCCAAAATAATTGATGAATTGATTTAAACCCTTTCCTAATTTCCCCATTTCACATCCTAATTACTTATCTAGAAAAATTAAAAGATTATTCAAACAGACCTGTCTTTCTCCCTTTTATCCTTTAGCAAAATAACGGCGACGCTTTACTATAAGCGTAGAGGTTTAATTATTGTCTGCGCTTCATATAGTCGTTGATCTACATATAATTATATTGAGTGGGCGTTAGTGAATATGAAATGAACAATAAACGCAAAGAACTGTAGTATAGACTGTTACTCGAAGAATATGGGCAAGTTAAAGAGGAATCATAATTTTGAAATTTCGTACATTTCCGACATCGAAAACTACACAGTATGAGCATTGGGAAAAAATATATTTTTGGCAAAATTAGTGATAACCTTTTGCAGAATGTAGCTTGAGAAGCGGCTGGTTAAAACATATTTGATCCGAGTACTGGATTACAAACAAACAGTTAATGACCCTGGTGATTCAATACGCCATTGTTTACAACGAACTCTATTTTCAGGTGATGACTATGAATGAATCACAGCGGACGCTTTTTGAGAACTTGCATTGATGACAAATCGCTAACAGTTTCGGAAAACCTTTAAATCTAAACGTTATTTCATTAAGAACCATGTTCTATAAAATCCAAACTGTACCGATTATAATTTTTAGATTCATTTAGATTATTTTACCAGAATATCGAAATGCGACCAAAAAATTCTCCAATATGAATCCACCCGACTCGTCTAGCTTTCGTTCCACCAATTTACTCCACACAAATTGATAATTCACTCTCGGTTCCAAACCTACGTGATTCGTTTCAATACGATGATCTCAAAGGAGAAAAGGATTGAAATCTCGGTCATTGTCATTCTGTACAGGTCATGGCATCGCTTTTACCGTCATCACACTCAACGTTCTATATATGGGGGGACAGTTTAGGCGATGGTTTGTGTACTATCCTCCTTATAGGTAAGATGACTTCATTGTAAGTGGGAATGTGTTGACGTTGACTGAACCTGGTAATTGGTGTCATTCTTCAACTTGTTGTCGTCTTTTTTTTTGTTTTGGGATAAGAATTTCAAATTGTGAGTAGTAATGTTTTTTACACCTTTAGTTCAAGTCAGTAACATCAGTTTTAGATAGGATATAGAAACATTAGAAATAACACAGACGGTCCAAAGAATTTCTCCAACAAAATAGGAAACAAGTTCTTCAGTAAAACTAAAGCAATCACGAAAGCGTGTCTAAGTATTGCTGCACCATTAAAAAACGCTTACAATCCAGTCTTATTTGTTCAAGAACTCTTGAATAAAGAAAGTATTGTATTCAAATCGCCAAGTTTAGCCTTCTCAATGCCACTGCCGAGCCTATTTTGCACGCCACCCACTCGGCCCTGTACTAGTTACTTTAGCTTCCTCTCTTTGATTTAGAATTTCTGATTTTCTCTCAATTTGTTATACCTGTAAATTTAATACAGCTACTTTTGAATTTCGATTTGATTTGGTTCTCTACTCATTCTTCCTTGCCTGCACCCTGGGAATCTGACATAAACCTAAAGTTTTCAAAGTTACGTTTTGAATGACAAACACAATTAGTCAAATCACGGTCCTTATTAAAATTCTCGGAATTTTATGAAATAAATTTCGTTAGTTTAGTAAAAATTTTAATGACTAATCATTCAAATCGATTATTAGTACTACTGAATTACTATCTTCAGAATGAACAGTTGTACTGCATCTGTAAATTCTTGTTACACTATTCTAAAAAGGAATCTCTGTAACTAGTTTTGTAATTTTGCGCTGTCTGAACTGCTTTGCCTCGCATTCACGAGCTTTGCCATTGTTTACTAGATTCTAGCACGTCACGATTTGCGCAAGTTGCTCTCGTATATTAGACCCCCATATGCATAGGCCGACACGACAAATAAACCATTCATGTGGAAACTAACCAATTACCATGTCACTGAACTCGAAAAAAATGTGAATAAAGTAATTGAATATATCGTGGCTACATGGATAGCTGTTTTATATATAAGCAATTCGTACATATAGGGCAACATTGACTTGTTTTCGTTGCATACAGACAACCAGTATCTCTTAAGATAATGTTAATCAAAAGATTTAATAAATATATCTATACATGTTTTCACATCAAAATAAACTACAAAAACTTATGTGAATCCATCGTAAGGAAAACAATAGAATATACTGAATCAGCACAATCTTGATAATGTAACCTCTGTTTTCTGTTTCTGCGAAACAGGCCAAGTGCGACAATAAACGGTGCGCATCGGCCAACATAACATGAACCCTGGGAGTCATTGATTACCCTACAACTGAGTCAACACTCGTGGGAGGCATCGTAGGTCAAGCAGCATTGGAGCAGGTGCTTAATGTAGCCAGACCAACTAGAACCCCTGCATAACATCAATTTATTCTCCATCGTATCAATCTTCGGGATCTTTTAATAATGGTGGTGATTGACAATAACAATAGTGCAACGCCTGTAATGATAATGACTGTTGCATCACTGTATTGTCATTCAATTGTCAGCGTTTGTTTAGTTAGGTGGCCTATTCACGTACAAATTGATAAATTACCGTGTAATTTATACTTCGCACAATAAGGTTTGGTCGTATACCCTTCCGTTAATAACAAGGAAGAGACCATCCAAACATCGTTCTTTTCTGGAACTTAGAATTTGTCTCTAAAATTTGATATGTATTAAAGTATTATCTTTTAACTAGGCGTCACTTTACCCACATAATCAAAAAAAAGAAATATTACTTACTCTATATTCGAAAACTTTACGAAACACCGCACATTAAGGTCACCAAACAAGAGTTATCAGTATTTACTTTGAGCCACTTATCCTAGATAAAACAAAGTGACGTTGGGTGCATTTGATAGTGTTGCTCGTGTGGTCAGGACCTGAAGTGTTACGCTCCAATAGCTATTTGGAACTGCTTTGATGATGTATCCGATTGGTGGATATGTAGGTCCTACCCTATTTAGTTTCCCATCCGCTTTGGTGGATTATGATGTGAAAGGCATGGCAACTACCAGATGGAACGTACCTTCATCGCTACCAGATACCTAAATGTTATTTAATAAGTCGGCCGCACGAAAGAATTGCCGAATTCGATGCCCTTTTCTCGAAGAATAAATAGGGACATTACCACAAAATTTCAATAAGAGATATGATTTTTATGCTTCTCTGCTACAGCGGAGAATTCAATTAAATTTAATATCACTGAATTTTCCTGTTCTCGTAATATCTGTAAATGTTCCCCAAACTCACATTTTTTTCTCTAAAAATCTTTGGTGTTCGAAATGGTATAAGATTAACTGAGTTAACGAAGTTCTAAACTCTTTCAAGATACATTTCACACATGGAATATACACCTAACATAATTCCAGTCATCTCGACTAATCATCACGCTATAAAATACTACATTACTGTGCCTCATTATAAAATGGATTTCCAATTGAAGCACGAGATCTAAAGATAATAACAATCTTCACATCGGCTGGACATTCGTGACGCTTCGCTACCATCACGTTTTTTTTTATATTCTTCAACGTCTGACATATTTGTTGAATGATTTCTTCTGCGTGCGTCATTCAGCAGTACAAATGTAATAGGAAAGTAACTTACACTTCCTTCAGGTTTTTGGGGTTTAACATTACCTACGAAAACGTTTTGATTTATAGCAACCATTTATTTTCAGTTTGGTTCATCTAAAATGCAATTGTGGTAATGGAGAAAAATACGGTGTTTTAAATCTATGCTAGTACCAGAACGTACAATAATTTATTTAAAACCATTTGTACACAGTAAATGTTCCTAAGTTCTAACCTGTATTAGCCGGTACTTGTCTGTAGCTCAAGAAGTAACTAACGAATACATCGTTACAGTACTGAATAGGACTTTACTTAACCTAAATAAACAACTACTCTATACCAGAAAATTAAAACAACAGCAGTCAGCTTTGTCTCCGCAATAATCTCTACGGCACGGGGTGTTATGGAGATTTTATCAAGACAGAAAGCTTCTAAGTATAATGTAGCCATTACTGCGCCAGAACTAAGCTTCTGGGAACGTAAGTAATGCTAGTGTATCATATGTTTATATAGTAGGGGTGGCTTATAAAGTCATGTAAGAAAGACTGCTGCACAGGTAGTAATTTTTAGGTTCTGGTTTATGTCAAAACTCAAGTGAGATCAGAAATCATAGATCATCTGAACTGTTCCTCATAAATTAATTTTTCCTTTTTTGACCAGATATTTTCGTGTAGTTGCGCTGCGAAATATTTCGTTCTGATACCAGCAAAAGAATATCTTTGGTTCATTAGTTAAAGAAATACAGATTTTTAAGTAAAATCGAAATAGTGTATATTTAACACACTAATGTAATTAAGAATTATACTGAATTCAACTATGATTAAATAGTTTCTGCCTTTAAAGGATATTTTCCTGCATCCAACCCTGAATTATAACTGAAACTTGGATAAGGAAGGACAAAGTAAGTTCGTTAATGCGCACTCACTTTTTCCCCACAACTTCTAACGCAAAGTACTCCCAAGAAACTATTTCTTGGAAGTTTCCTAAGCTATAGATGACTTAGAGCCAGCGTTCACTGGCAACGAAATAGTTGCTAGACTGACTTAGACAAGAAATCAGCTAAAACGCAGGCATTTAAAATAAACTATATAAAACTTTAATAAAAGATCACCTAGACTCGAAACCACCAGATCAGGCCAATCAAAATTTTGCGGATCATCGTTATAGCAGACAAAGCAGTATCCGTTTAGTTGGCAAACAGTTGCAAGACTGTCAACTTTAGTAGCCAGTGAGCGTGGCTCTAAAACAACATTGAAACTAATGTTTAAAGTTTTATGAGTTTAGGAGCAGTTTGTTTTAGTTTTTCTGGTTTTCTGCGTTTCAAGTGGGAAAATTAAAAAGTTTTTAATGTACGTTTGTCTTTCGTTCTCTCTTCTGATTTGAGCTTGAGATTTGGGTCGTTTCAAGAAAATTAAGATGTAAAGAGTCTGGGAAGAGACTGGTTTTTTTCTTCATTTGTCAAGGACTTTTTGAGGCGTTGAAGTAGCAAGACAGCTGCCAAGATACTCGTAGATAGGAACAGATCTTGAAATGAAAAAGGCTCAGTAGTGTTATTTATTGCATCTGATGTTAAACGTCAATAAGTGGTAGAAATTTTCGTAAACTTATTGCTGGCTTCCTGAATCGAATCCGTGATTGATTTGACAGCAATCCTTATGAAAAAGTTTTTGTGAAATAGTACGTAGTATATAAAATAAAATATTAAATTTTATAATAACTGCAATTTATGGCGCAAACACTTTTAACCAGTGGAAAAACCACGTACATTTTATGATTTATCGCAAATTGCAGTTTTACTTAATTAATTTTATTGCCGATAGTATTATAGCTATTTCACAAACAAGTTTCTGAATATTGAAAAATCGACTTGTATTGACTATAAAGTGTTTTGATATACGGATCTCGTAATGCACTTGACATTTATTGATAAGGATTGCTTATTATTTTATCGCCATCTCGAAATATTAAGTAACGAATGACACTTTCGATATCCGCGTTATCGAAATATCGACATTGTTCAATTTCTTAGTAGATTATATTGTTGACGTTTCTAACAAGATTAGTAATGATCTAAGCTATGAGAGTGATATACGTAGATTTTTTGCTGTATATTTTTCCAGTATTAAGTATTCAGGTCCGTTTAAGAATAAATATTATCAATTCGTCAAGAGAAATACACAAACTTGGAGAGATAGATATCATATTCTATTTTGCACAACCACATGAGTTGAAGATTTTATAAATATGTTACCTACATGGTGCCACAATAGACCACAATATGCCACAAGAGCAATATTCGAAAGAAAACGCTCGCACGAAAGATCACATTTTTTTAATATCAATGTCATATTATACTTAATAATATTCACTTTGAGTATTACTATAAAACTAAACGGTTAATTTTATTAGAAACTAAACAACTGCGTCTGAAAAAGAAAAGTGTTACTTTGTAGTAAAACAATTTGAACCATGTCAAAGGCGCATCTCCGTAGTAAGTGGCCACTTTATAACCACCATTTGTATCGTGTAAGTAGCGTAAAATGGTAACAGTTTAAAAGAAAATGGGCGAGGTGAAAGAAAAATATCTGAGTTAAAGTAAAATATAGAGGGATGTTTGTTGCAGGGTTCTTAAACACTTGCAGTTGTACGAGCGGGATAGCGCACTACATAGCTTAGAACGGTGTCTCTTTTCCACAGTGAGAGGTAGGGGTAGGTGAACGGGACTGAACTTAGTCTTTGAGTAATTAGAATGGATGTGGTCTTCCCGGGCAACTGTTAAACGGTAATTAGTAAGGTACTTTAAACAACTAAAGAGAAGTAATAGATTATCGGCGAGGGAAGATGCATTTGTTTTTTTTTAGACAGTTTTCGTCCTTACAAGACGCAATGTTAGGAATTAGTTCGAGGAAGCACAATATTTTTTGACGCCTTGGGGTAAAACATCCGTCATCAATTTGGTAAACCAGTTTTATTATTTCATTTTTGAGAATGTCATTAAAAAATTCTCATTCCGTCGAATCATTTCCTGGTTTCGAATAATTTCTCTTTGTAACGATTATTTCTAATCTGAAAGGCTGAAAGGATGGAGGCCCATTATGGGCAGTTTAACCACCCTTCGCTTCGTGTTTTGTAGACAAATCATTCAATACTCAATACATTTATTGCATTCCACAATGTGAACTTAGGTGGTAGGTACACAAGATACATTAGTTTTGGAGCATTGTGGGCCATTCTAAGTATCCGCGCTTAATTAATTCAATTAACAAAATAAGGAATATTTTACTTTTATCCCACTCGATCGCCTTTTCTGCCCTCTTATTAACAAGCTGAGTAATTTATTCATCACGTCAAGTCATAAATTTTAACGCTGAAGTTCATTAATTAGGCACTGAAATGTCCACGCAACGACATTCATTATGTATTAATTTAAAAATCTGCTCTTATTTGGTTTCTTTGTGAATAATTTACATTTAGTTGAAAGCAGTTTTAAATGAATGTCATTTTAATTGCGAGATCTATTATTTTATTCAGAATTTCAAATTTGGTTACTACGTCGAATAGTCGGGATTTTATAAAAGTGGTCAAATTGAAACTACTAAAAGTGTTTTTTTTCCACCGCAAATGTGACAGTTAATAGCGGTTTGAAGCAGTAGTCACGTGCCCTAGCCACGAAACCGCGATCTATTCGTTAAATGGAACCGCAGCGCTTACCGTGTGACCAGATACTCGTAATGATACGTGCTAATTATTGCATGCTGTATAAAATATTGAATGTCTAAAAAAAGAGACAGACAGCATAGGCATTTCATACGGGAAGTATGCGAAACCCAAAAATAACACATGGAACCAAAGTCTTCATGTCCTAATATATGAAGAACGCTGAGTGACGTCATCAGAACCAACATTTTTCCTTTCTCCCGATCATTGAATACCAATTCATTTATACAGAAGTAACTTTATTGAGTTTTAATATGTTTTTAAGCTTTAAGTAAAGAAGTCGAATGGCACTCGTAGGACCAGCAAAAGCCCGAAATCAGATTTATATCAGAGACCAATTTAACGAGCCAAAAATGATTTTGTGACGCTGTTTTATTTGATTTCGGAGGCGACGCGGTTAAAAGGGCTCGTATTTAAGTGGGAATTGATTGTTGCTTTTATATTAAGGTTACTTTGACTCGAGAGGGCTCCAATGTTTTCGAGTACTGTTTCGGGTTTTCGAAAACGTAACACGGCTTGTCGTGACTTATTTTGACTGTTAACAAAAGTATTATTAGTTTTTTTTTTTCGTTTTTTTCCGATAAGAATATTTTTAGTGTTTTTGGTAAAATATTGTTGTAAATTTTCCCTATCTTTCAAGAAAACTCGTAATTACGTCCGCTTGCTAAACAATTTTCTTGACAAATGGAAAAAATATTGATTTGGGCATCACGCCAGCGACTTAAAAGTCTTTAGGACTGGACAGCATTTTAATAACTGTCTGCAGGGATAACGCGAATGGAATAATGTGCTAAAATATTACTAGCGTGATGCGATTCTGGTTTTTTAATAGCGTATTATCAATAATCTCATATTACTGGTATACCTAATTCATCATTCTACCACGCTGTGTTCTATTTGATCAATTAAATTTTATTTATAATACTGAGTTGGTGCTGTGTAACAACATGGGGTAATAATACTCGTTGGATTAATTATGATACTGATTAAGGCCGCAATTTCAAGTGATTTGACTATTACAATTGTTTGTATTGATAAATCTTTTAAACAATAAATTAAATGGCTCTTTGTGTAGTATTACGTGGCCTGTATAATGTGTTCACTGTTCATACTTAAAGTTATATCAGCGTAAACTAGGTCCGCAAGTAGATATCAAGTAATACATGCAAATATGCTAGCAAAAACAACAGGTGCAAAGTAACGGTGCGCACACGTCAACAAAACAGTGCTTATGATCAATTACCACAATATTATAGGTGCAGTTATGATATTGTATTGTTGTATATCTCGGTAAGAAAAGAGATGTAATGGAAATGGGGAAAATCCCAATGCTTTAAGCCAAAATTTGGAGGACAAGGTGTGAAGAAGTGTTAAAGTAAGTTTTTTTTCTGTTTTTCGGGGGAGAAATCGGTATATGTCAAACTCTTATACCTAGAGTAAACCTGAACTGCCGTGCAACTTATCCCGCATTCGGACTGTGTATGCTAATTTATAGTGGTAATCCATCATTTCACCTGAAGAAAATTTTTCGTTGAATCTAGATGGTAGAGGAATAATGTCTCGATGTGATGGACAAGAGGCAGACGACAGCAGAGTAAACGGTAGTGCGTGATACTGGAGTGCTGAAAATGATGATGCGAAAAGGTACTTAAGAAATCACCTGGTTCCAAAAAAAAAAACAGTTTTAACTGAAGTCTTACGGTAAGCAATGTAGGCAAAATACGGCTCGGTGAGTTAACCTAAAAACGAGAAATGACATTATGATAATATTCGCATCACCTGCAAGTCTGTTTTGAAATTCCGATCAATACACGTGTCGGTAAGCTTATCAGAGTGTCAATAATGATATAGCGTCATTGTTCTCATATTTTACGGCCGCTTTCTATATTCGATCCCGAATCTAAGATTCCGATCAATCCAGATTTTACTCAATCCCTCGATTGAGCTTGAATCTGCATTTCATTAATCGATCTCGTCTCGAAATCCATCGAAAAAAAACGGATAGATCGCCCTGCTAAACGTTTTGTTTTACGCATGTGCAGAAAAAGTACTTCAGCGATTATTAATGAGTAAAATGGTGACTTTTTTCTTAAAGCTTATCTATTTTATGTATAATCGCTAGAAAGTGCACAAAATACAAAAATAAATGATTGGGAACTCGTAGCGGTAAAATTCTGTAATTCTACCTCAAGATTTGAAAAAGCATAAACGACAATAAACGTTTATTGATCAGTAACGGAACGTCGTCAGTCAATCGAAAAGTTGTCAGTCAGTTTGACATTAACATAATATATTTTAAAATCGCAAGTTTATTTGTTGTTTGTGTTTCCGATGTCTCAATTATAGAATAGAATACAGCGGCAATATTCGAGCGCGTTCAGAATAAGTTCACGCGCCATCTGTCCAAGAAACTGTATGGGGTGTATCCATTCTACCTACTCATGGATCCCACTCTGTTTGTTCTGAGCATGGTTGGCAATGATCAACTGTATATGAGACGGGAGTTTGCACAGGTGAAGGTGATTCGTGGAGTGGAGAATCACCCGGAAGTATTGCAGCGCTTGAGCGTGTGTACCGGACCCCTTCGTGTGGCGGCGGCGAAGCCCGCACCTACAGCGAGAACAAATTTGCTCGCCAAAGCACCTCTTACAAGAGCTCTCCACACCACCAACTTCTTCAAAATCAGACTGACGTGTTTATGTGTTTTTAATAATGTAATGTGTTGCAATTTTTGTTTAGTTTAAGTTCTAAGTTGTTGCATTAGGGTAAACCCTGTAATGATACTTCATGGTTTTAAATAAATAAATCAAAACGAGAATATTATAATCGTTATCTATTGATTCCAGTATTACAGATATTGGTAAAAGTGTACTTAGTACACAAAAACTATAATACCGAAAGCAAAAAAATTTAAGCATCAGCTTATGCTTAGCAATCCAAAAGAATTACTGAGCGCTGGTCTTCAGCTTAAATCCTTGACCCCCGTTTACAAGTATAGTACAGAAAAAAAAAACAACCACTCGATACACACAATCACAATAACAAATTTTGAGGACAGAGTTTGTTCTTCTTCGCTGTCACTACTATCCTAGTCCGATAGCTGAGCTAATACTTCAAGATCGCTATCACTATCACTTGAAAATATTTCCATTTTCACAGATTTCTCAGTACAATCCGTAAAAAATTGGGGATCGCAATTATAGATCAAAAACGTCAAAAATCGATTTGTCAAAACCAGAGATCGGTTATAGAAAACGCATAACTGTCACTTTCATACAAATACCTATCTAAAATCTCGATCCGCCCTCCCAAAGATAGATTGAAGAAAAAGATCGAGAAAACGATCCATGGATCGGTTATAGAAACACTAAAAGTTGAAAATGGATTCAAATGTCAATCTCGATCCGTAAATTAGGGATTGAGATCGAATATAGAAAGCGGCCGTTAATGTAGACTGTCTGACTACATGTGTATTTTACTTTTTGGACTGTATCAGTAACTCTGAAACTCTCTTTTTCAGGCTTATCGAATGTTTGAACGAAATTTTAATATGTCAAAAATCTTGAAAACTCTTTTTTTTTCAATTTGTTTACCTAGTTTTAAAGTAGTATTTAAGGATTCCGTTGCTGTCTGGTTTTCTATATTGATCGATACAGCGACGTTTTCAATTATATCATAATATATTCGTAGCTAAGCTTAATTCAGTCTTTGGTCACTATGATTGCAGCCCTTTGAGAATTCAGGCGTAATACATCTAATCTGTGTGATAGTCTAGGGCTTACTGTAGAGGGAATACCCAAATTATACTATCAAGATATAGACGTACGTTCGATATATTAAAGTATATATATGTGATCTTTTCCTGAGACCTGACACTATCCCTTTTGTCAAAGGACTACTAAAAGCTTAATTTTGTGGGATTTCTTCGACTGTAATTTCGACAAGCAAATAATTAGCCTTTGACGCAGTGTAAATATTGTAGATCAAATACGATTACACTGCACATTCTCATCAAAATCAAACACGACGCAATAATTTACCGGTAAACATTGATAAAGTATGTTTATATGCAGAAGTAATTACCGTATAAATTCACAAACATTTTGGCGAAAATGTTCACATTATGAATTATGCCGCCTATAACGCACACGCGGTCGAGCGAGAGGGAGAGACTACACTATGACACCGGCGGAATCGCGGCTCGCGTGCGCAAGAGTGGGGGCCGCGAGGACCAACATGGAAAACTGCGTGGACGCAGCCTTAACAGACACGGATTACGACAACGCTTAGGCGCACACGACACTATGTCATTTTATAGGTAACAATATTTCAGTATGTATAGAGCATTTTTATAATTCTTTATGTTTACAGTTTTCTTTTGTTAATAAGTACTATTACATGTATAATTTTAGTTTAACATAGTTTTGAAATGTAGTAATAAGATAACTTTTTCATGTTAATTCGATCAAATACATGTTACATTGCTTAAGTATTATAAAGTTAAGTGATTAACTAAAAAAATAAAGCTATCATGATCGTCTTCCTAGTAGTCGAAATTAAGTACTCAATAGTAAAAACTCAAACTGACTAACTCCCGTTAGTATTCTGTTCCTAAAAGTTATTAATACAATGTCATGTCCCGTAAATACTCGTATACTGAACATCCTCCATTATTTATTGCCCGAGGCTTGGTGTTAAACCTTTGGCAACTTTAATTATCTGTCCAATCCGGCCCTGGCTTACAACTTTAATGTGTTATTTAAATTAACAGAGTATGACAGCGTTTTGTATTATGTATTGCTATGGGAAACAATCTTGTTATTCTGCTTGATAACTGGTTTTGTTTTATTCACCTTCATTGGTTTGGTCATTCATGATTAGGGGAAATTCCTCATAGAATCAGAATTGTAGAGTTTAACTTAGCAACTTAAAATTAATCTTATGGATGGCTTTTTGACATTGTATTCGTAAGATTTGTGTCTTACAACATGGGTCCTAATTAACTTAGAAACTTTAAAATTATTCTCTCTATCTTCATATCGGTCGCTCATATCTGAGGATCGTGGTCGGCATCAGGGCAGCATTTGGCACAGACGATCTGCCTTCATCGGTCTTGATCCTGCGCGCCTCTCACCACCGCATACAATTATTTATGTAGAATATTCTTTGATCCTAAACATTGTATATGACAACACGTCACACGGGTATTGTCCTGTTTATGTATTTAAAAATATAACGAAGGATTAAAAAAAAAAGTCATCTCTTATTTATCAACGCGACTGTCACGTATATTCGCAAGTAAAAGAAATCAATAAAATATTCGAGTCAATTTATTCAATTTATCTGCACATTTAAAAGACACAGCCATGACTAACATCGAATCGTATCAGAACCAAAGACTAAGTCCAAATTTAAAATTGAAACGTCTTTTCAAATGCTAATTATAAAAGCTAATTAAGGTAGGTTGTAGGTAGGTAGAGCTAACATGTTAATCACATTGCTAATACGGATGTTGGTTCTACGTACTATGAGTCAATCATACGAAAATTACAGTTTCGCAACAACAATATTCTTTCAAATAAATACATACTTTATTCTATTCTAAGGATTCTGGGTATCTTTATGCTTGCTGTTCGTGAAATCCTCGTGGAACAAATAGTAAAACTAAGTTGTATCGATATTATAATTACCAAAAGAGTTTTTATTATTCTTCTGAGTGGGAAACCATCAACTTATTAATGACTTTCCTCGTGACCAGTTTATGATGACCAGGTGGTGTCAGTCTTCAGTACTGCAAACACACAACCTTAAAAAGATTCGTAAGCAACGATACTTTTGGTTAGTTTAGATATAACGCAAAATATGTTACCTTGTACTCACCTGCCTGTGTTTTTATATCAGGCCTCATTTTACCAGGTTAGCGTGGGTTGTCTTTTTTACAGCTAAAATACTTGGTTTATTAATAGAAATCGTTTAAGGTTAGGTAAATTAATCAATTCTATTGGTTTATAATAACTCGCGCATCGTGAAAGTGTAGCCTTATGATAAAATATGATACCTACACTTGTTCAAACATACCAAAACATATAGAGCAACTGGCGCCCTATAGACTCTGACTCATTGGTACTGAATACCAATTATACAATGATCAGACATTCGACTGATATATATCCACATTTCGACCAAACGTAGTAATATTTGCATCTATTAACACAAGTATAATTGTGTTGGAACTTGCAAAAGAGGTACATTTAAGAGGGTCCGGTGGGAGGCTGCCCACCGCTCTTGTTTATCGCCCCGGCCCCAGTTGCATGCCAATGAGGCGTGGGCGTAGGCTCTGCATAAACATTACCAACTATGTCATAATCCAAGTCGCCAATGTAAAGCTTTGCTCTATCAACTTCGCTTATATATTCACGCATGTTTATCACTAGGCGGAAACTGCGATTTTACCTGGCGTTTCTTGTGAAATTAAATGGAATAATCTTAACAATAAATTGCCACTATATATAACAGTTCAGGTAACTACACTATACACATTTTACACACAGTCTTATTGCTTTTTAACGTTTTTTTTTTTCATGTAATGTGATGTTTCATGTTACTACTAAATGCTTATAATTCTTATACATCGGCCTAGCCTTTTCCCAACTATTTTGGGGTCGGCTACCAGTCCAACCGGTTTCAGCTAAGTACCAGTGTTTTACAAGGAGCGCCTGCCTATCTGACCTCCTCAACCCAGTTACCTGGGCAACACGACACCCCTTGGTTAGACTGGCTGTCAGACTTTTCAAGCTTCTGACTACCTGTAACGACTGTCAAAGAAGTAGAAATAACAGCCGGGACCCACAATTTAACGTGCCTTCCGAAACACGGAGGAACTCGCTATGACAAAGATGGTCACCCATCTACGGACCAACCGCGTCAAGCATAGCTTAACCTGTGATCGAATCACTTATGCGGTTATAGCTTAGCCACGAGCTTATAATTCTTATACGATTCGTAGAAATTCCCTTAAATCTAACTCACATTTTCAGAGAACATCATATGAACAAACGGACTGTACACTGTTGCTATGTTAGTTCGGATACAAAACACTTCATACTCTACATTCTCTACAATGTTTATCTTAAGTACATTTAGTACACACTTTAAAAAGGTTCTCTGCGAAGCTTTAGCTATGCGGAGAATTTATCGAAAATTATGTTATTAAAATTGTCGACGATTCGACGTCGGTATTCGCTAAATTGGCGTCTACTGGCCGCCCACATGTGCACATAAAATTACAATTTATGAATACAATGTTAAGTATTGAACGATATTAAGTCCTTGAGCTGTGAATATCCGTGGAGGTCAGGTGGTTTCCTAGAATACAAATTTGGCGTGGGAGGGTTCGAGTAAATAAAAATATACATATATTTTTGATGTGATATTTTTATCATTATCATACATATAGGTCTCGTAGATGAGTCTTACACAACTGCATAAAAAACTCTTTGATACAATAAATATAATAGTATTTATTAAAGCTATATAGTCCTCATACTTCAAATATCTCCATGAGACAGCGTAGGCTACACCAATAAAACCTAGGTCGTGATTTATGATGAAGAATTCACAAATAAAAACATAAATATCAATCCATCAAACAAATATCTTAACTTTAAAAAACATCTGCCAGTCAGAAACTCCGTGACAAAATAACAACAAAGATAATGATTAACAACACATTACAATAGTCGCACGAATCACTGAGCCATCGCGATCATTTTGATGTTGCTAAGGTGCGATTCCGTGCATGCGTTCAAATGTAATGCAGGTGCGCCAATATTCTGATAGACCGTTTCCGAGGTCTGTGAAAGACGCCCGTGTCACATGTCAAATTTTTTTTTGCAATATTTTTTTTAACACAATTTACTTCCTCCACAAATTTACGATTGATGTCCAGGAACTATATCTACAATTTGGCCGAGGTTCATTATACTCAGTCATTATAACTTCCATGCTTTGGGATATGTGGACCTCGCTTAGGAACAATCTTAGTTCAAGAAGTGATAGTAGGCCAATCACCGTCCTGGTTGACAATCTTACCTTAAAGCTTGGTTGTCTGTCTTTACAGGGGCGCGCAGCAGCGATCGGCCACAATTACAATACACGGAAACGCACCTTTAGTCTAGTTGGTCCTTTTCTACCTGCAAATGGACATCAGGCATATCTTGATGGAGTGTAACTAAGCGTTAAGCTTGAGAAAACATTTCATTTGTAATTCCGACGCATATGTGTTTTCCTTACAGATTATGGCATTTGCCGACAAATACTGGACCTGAATTATTTTATAATTTTAGATTTCTCTGTATGTATGTATAATTGTCCAGTTCATTTGTGTAATTTATAGTTTTATGTTGCATGTTTAACATAACTGGTTCACATACATAGTAGTTACGATATGCTAACACTGTATACATATGTAATTAAATTAACTATATCAGGCGTGGAAACTTTGATTTGTTGATAGATATATAATTAAAACTCCACTTTAAGTTATTTGACTGATCTCTAGAGCAACATCCATCAGACCACCGATTAGGCTAAAACTAGGCTAGGCTAAAAGGCTTGATTTGAAGGGTATCAAGAAAAAAGGGAGTAGAAAATTGTAAAAAGTTCTTTAAACAATTCCAACGATACGTTTTTTTTTCGAATTTCAGAAAATTACTATATCTTCGAATTCGATTTTTTTTTCGAATATTAATTTTTATAATGAAAGCAGTCACTGTAAATTATAATGACGTCATAAATCGCATTATACTTAAACTACCGTACATCACTAATGAGTTCTTATAAAATTAAGGCACCCATCGTATTTTCTAGTTGCTGAGTATTAATGTCAACATCCGTAGACACATACATGTTCAAAATACGGTACAATTAAACGCGACAGTTGTAATCACAGTTATAGTTTTAAAAGGACATAATGGCTTCCTGAGACGTGAATTGAAATATGTTGGTGCTTCAACATTTTAAAATTTTATCTCATGGAAAAAGTAAAATTAATTTCACCTGCGCACAACGTGCAGACTCAAGAAGCCATGTAAAAACAACGATGTAATTCTTGAGCGCGACACATTTTATCGTAGTTAAGCAAACCGCGTCGTCGCGCACACATGAGTTAACTCTCCCGGGCTGCAGTCGCAACGTGACATTTAAATATGAATATGTCGTTGCCGGCGCTTTCCGTATGAGCCGGCTAATAATCTGTGATTTTTCCGCACATCTGCTCCTGTATAAGGTGCCTTAGCGCGACGCAGCGCTCCGCGACTGTCGCCTTCAACTCGATGCAATTAAAGCTTTGATGCATAAAAGACTTGTAAATACGTGTTGCGCGTATGGAGTCTAGTAATGATACAGTACACAATGTCGTTTTATCGAGAAATTCATACAGCGCAGCGGAGCGATTTTACAAAATCATCCCTTATAAACTTTTCTACTATGGCACACACTTTCTTATAAACTTACGAGATAACAACCCCGCGACAGGCATTTGTTTGGGAGTAATTCGACTCACCGGCGACGGAAAAGCATTTTCTTACAAATTGATGTCACTTCACGAACGATAAAAGTTTTGATTCTTGTGAAAGAAAAGAAACGCACCAGTTCATACACCTTATTTTGTTTTTAAGATTATCTGTCAGTATAAAGTAAGAGTATAGGTATTTAGATATACGGACAATGTATTCTTAGTTTTAATCAATTAAATAATATACTTTGCTTTCAGCAATATGGTTCTAGTCGACAGCCTTCCCTAAACAAAATTTATTTTAAAGTTAATTTCAGCGGCAACAATTTTTACAGTTTCTTAGAAGTGACAATCGCAAAAATAAAGTGAGTACCTAACAACATCCAATAAAGTGATTCCGGCCAAAGGAAGCAAGAAGATAACCTACTTACTGATCCGGCGTATTCTATTTGCCTGTAATAATCGCGATGACAATCTCATATTACATAAAAGATTTGCCCCTCTTTTCGATCGAAATACGATTTTCTCCCTTCGGAGCTATTGCCGGCTCGACTCAAATTTTTTCGTCATTGAAAATGGAGAGCTACTACTATGAAATATTTTTGAATATATTCGAATGAATAAGAAATTTTGGCGCCACGGAGAATGCATAATACGTAGGCTAAGAGTTGGAGAGGGTCGGGGAGGCAGTCTCTTGGCGGGCGTCTGCCGGATAATAGAGCGGGAGCGAGGCGCCCACACCGAACCATTAGTAAAAATATACACGAACGTAATTGTTTGTTCAAATAACTGGCCATCATTCATATCGCTGAAAATGCACCAATAAATATACAAACAGACATTGTGCTTAACAGGTGAAGCATTTCATCGGATCTCGAACAGGTTTGCTTACTGAAATATAAGACGATCAATTAGCCTTTTACGGCCGTCGCTAATTAATGAACGTCGTATTGATTTGATATTTATGTAGTAATGTAACTGTACATTTAGCATCTCTATGAAATTACTACGTTCGTAGAATTTATATATTATCTACTTATACTGGAATTAGAATTTATCTCGTCTGAATTCGGCAGCTTATGACAGAAATCATATTTACTGTAATATACTGAATCAGATAATTTAAAATGGTATGATCAATAAGTTTTACACGATCAACATGACATCAATTACTCTTTATAAGTACTTAACAGAATTTGAATCTTGATAGATCTCGGGCCTTGTCAAACAACCCTACGCCAAATTGTGCTAATGTGAGTACACATTCAATATTCCTCTAACACTATTCAAACAAAAGTAGGCCGATGGGTTTCGGACTATTATAGCGGCATTGTCGCGATGCGTGTAATGTACAATGTAAAGGTACAAGTTGACAATTGCGAGATAACGGTAAAGTGAGCGAATTTGGGAGTCGGCAGCGCTTTTGCAGCATTAGGCTCGGGAATAAGTTTGTTCATTACGAGGGGAACAATGCGGTAGGCTCGACGGCAGCGGAGGAAACGTGCGCCGACGCTGCGACAATGGGCCCGCCGCCTTATCGCGCCGGAACGCGTCGGGCCGCCGCGCGCCGCCGCCGCCCCGCCGCCGTCCCGCCACACTCACTTGACGTATGAGCACTGAATAAATGGGAAAACTTTTAGCTGCCGTTATGGGAGAACGAACAATTGGTCATCTGTTGCGGAGGGAATGCTTAAACGTCCGTTAATCTTGTACGACAGACGGACGATAGGGGAGACAAACTCTTTGTTGAACTAATTGTTAGTGGCCTACTTACTTTTGGTGTCTTTTTTGCTTGTGTAAGATATGAGGTAGTGTTACTACAGAAAATTGGGTTATGTATGAGCTTTGTTATAGTTTGAATGACGAGTTCCTGTTATGTTATCATAACATGAAACTTTTACGTTATTATATACTGGCCTCTTACTGTGTGTACATTTTTACATTTTTGTGTATGAATATTCATTTTATATACCGAATATCAAAGGCAAAGCAAACCGTTACTTGTTAAGTAAATCTTTATTTAAGGGACGGAAGGAAAATATTCTTAAAAACAAAACAACAGACTTGTCGCGATGGCCGCAAGAGACAGTAATCAAGTCGTTTGTTTGCTAAGCGAGGGCACTGCCTAATTAATTAATTGCCCATCCATTTCTTGATTAAAATTATGGTGAGACTTACTTTCGCTGCAAACTAATCATAATTTTATTTTAAGGGAACTATAATGCCTTTAATTACATAATTGAAAATGCCAAGCGGTTTGAATTGCAGTAGATTTGGTGAATAATATATAATGGAACCAGATTATGATTATGATATATCAAAAGGAGAAATTGAACTCATAGTCATGTTCTTTAAGCAGTGTGGTTTTCAAAATTTATTTTACAATACATATTTAGTTTTCGCTTACCCTACAAGTACAGCAGTACCCTTCAAAATGAAGAAAGAAACATGAAGATGTTTATGAAGAATCCGCATATAATTCGGGTTTCGGGATAACGGAACCGTGATTAAAATTGGTTCGTTGTCGACGAAACCTGCAAAATGTGCGGTGAACGTCACTCGGCGAGAGAGAACACCAGACTACAAAAAGACCCCATCAAGTTGGATACTACCTAGGACTCAATCATTTTAAGTCCTGTTAGAACATAATTGAAATCCTATCTACACGTACATATATGTATTCTTGATATTGTTACGTTCTGAATGCTCGCGGCCTATAGTTTATTTTGAATGTGCAAGTGCTTTTTTAATTTGACAGGTGAGTGAACACGCCTTACTCCCACCTATTGTGTTGTAAAAGTATCGAAATTGAACGAGCGCTGTCCATTTGGAGGCTGTATGGGAGCCGACAATAACCGGGTGGCCATTCGTTTCTCGCTTTCTGAATATCCAAATCATTTTTTTCGCCATTTCGTTGCATTGAGCGGTGCAAATGGCAAGCGCTGATTCCTGGTGGGCGAGCCCGCGCCGATGTGGAACACCGATAACTGAATTACGAACATTATCTGACATTCTGTTGCTGCCAATTTGAATGCAATTGTTTTGGCCTAATGGATTGATGCTTGCCTGGTTTAATTAGTAAGTATTAGCTGGACCAGAATGCAACATAATTAAATGAGTCAACGACATTGTATCCGATATAAGTTAATATAATGTTTACGCAGCACTCTAAAACCCATTTACCTATACTCGGAAGAGGATGTCAATATCTTAGGTCGCATCACAGATAGTGCTCATTATGGAACAATATTAATATTACTTTTATGAAAAGCTTTCAAGGCATGTATATGAGAACACAAAACAAATTACGTTCGCTAGTAAGTACACTAATAAGCTATAAGAGCGTAATTAAGAAAAAGAAGACCTCGGAGGATTCATAAGAAATGAAAATAATTACTTGTTTATTAATTAGTATGTTAATAAGTGTGACGTTTATACCAAACTCCTTGGTTTTTAAATAGGTCGGACTACAAATTAAGTGCAAGCGTTTAATAAATATAATTTAATTTAACTATGTTATAACAATAATTACATTCAAATGTTTTCCATTATTTGCTGTAATAATCCTCCAATACCATAATCGGTTGGTACTATCAGTACACAGATGAAGACAACAATAATAGAAACTAGATCCACTTGCCACCAGAATTAGTCCATTAATCAATTAAACATGATTGGTCTTCAATTAGGAGATAAGTCTGTGTAACGTAACCATCGGGTTTTCATTGACAAATGGTAGATGGAGTCTGTAGTTGCAAGTAATAATAGCTCCATATCAATGCAGATGACTATGAATGGGATCATTAGCATGTCGGACTATGATCATCATTTGCGCACCAACGTTGATGCGCGCTTTGACGTCACGTAATAGACAGCCTGTAAGGAACATATTATGATCCAAAATAGATGTTCATGCTAATATTCTGTATTCATTTGCTTGAATTTTAGGTACTTTTTGTATGCTGGACTCAATTATCAATAGTTTATTCATAATCAAACCTTTAAACTTTGTTTTTAATTAGAGCTTTTTAGGCACTTTATTTAGACTTCTTCGCAAGTAGAATAATTCTTAAATAATTAAAAATTTGTATTTTTTTTAAGATATACAGTTTTTATGTGACAGTATTGTTTATGTTTGCAAAAATAATAATTGAACATAATGCCTGTTTTATTGAATTTATTTAGAAATCCAAAGGTTTTAATATTAAAAAATAATAAGAATATGCTGTTAATAATTAAGTAAAATCGTACAAAAAGTGGTTATTTAATAAATTAATTTAACTAACAAATTATCTGTGGAACAATGTACGCAATTCTTTATTCGTCTAATTAATTATGTAATTAGATAGTCCTTATTAAGATTAAAAGTATTTACTTCAGAAGACAGTGTAAAATGTTGCTATTTCTTGACAATGTTGTTTCACAATGCGGTCCATGTTTTATGTTCTCTTGTTAGTATGAAATTGATCAGTTGTATGTCTTTATGACACCAATTTTGATTAATTTTATGATAAATAGGTTGAAATTATGTTCGACTGGATGTTAACAATATCGTCACAGTTTTTATTTTATAAAGTCCTGGTCCGTAAAAAAACATAAATATAATAATTTAGATATATGACTTAAATAAAATCTGCTTTAATGGTAACAAAAATATATCTCTAAAATTTCATCTCAAAAGTACTTAAATAGAACCATTTTGTTTACCTTTATTTATAGGTAAAAAAAATGGTTAAAAATATATTGACAATGTTGAACATACATATTTATATGCCTTTCTCAATTCTGATGTCGAACGTTTCATAACTGGGTTGAAACTGATTCGGCATGACCTGACCAATTTTAATCCTTAGGCTTACTACGGATTGCTACGGTTACACCCTGCTACAAATATATTTACAGGTCGCTACGCAGTTCTCCGTGCCGTAGCGCTACGCCATCTTATCTGTGTTAGCTATTACGAAATAAAAAATGTTTTTAAGCAGTTATTGTATTTTATTTACCGAGTTCATTTATTTATAAGTCGTATTTTGACGATATATATATGTATAGGCCATAAGTAAGTCACAAGTTGACATTATTCCCTTATTATAAAAAGTAGACTCCAAAATTTTCTTTTTTTAATTAAAAAATTGTTTTGGTTTAACAATATGCTTGAAGATATACATACGTACATATAATTACTTAAAGATATAAACTGTGTGTATTACATAGTATGAAGTCCGTTTAAAGTAACAAGAGTATTAAGTAAAAATATTTGATAATTTAACACAAGTTTAAAAATTGTAAATCTTACACGGAAACTACCTTATAAGTAGGTGTGCTAAGAGGGAAATAGTTTGAAAATATATCTATATGAAATAACAGAAATTCCGACAAAAACTGAAACAAGACACTTTTCATTAGAATAGGTAAGCATAGTGAGCAAGAATTAGTCGTAAATAAAAAAACTAGAAAAAAATGGTTTAAAAGTGGTTTATTATTGAAAACAGAGTAACATTCTGAGGTTAAATGCTTGGCAAGTATCTGACGGATATGTAAATCAATCAGTATATATTGTGTGTGTATTTTAATACATTAAAAATTAACACATACCATAACAGGCTTTTTTAATAGATAAAATTAGTGTTTTGAGTTATCATAAAAAAACCATTGTCAATTCATTATCTTTAGATAAAATTTTGTTGCGCTGCCACCTGCCACCACCACCACTGCCTGTATTAAGATTCCGGAACCGGCTCCGTTGCTTGCTAGCAATCGTTGCTTTGCCATTAGTAGTCGATTCTCAGAACTACTAAATATAAAAAGACATTAAAAATAAAATCGGTCAAGCCGCTCGGAGGAGGATAACTAACATTATAAAAGGATTCGTTTAGTTAGTCAATCGGTTTTGAGTGTTATGTATTAGTAAGTTTCGCAGAAAATAAACGATAACTTAAGAGAAAACGTCTTTCGAAACACTTAATACACGTGAAACAAGTGCATCTTTTTTTCACGTAGCGTGGCGATGCAAAATATACCTTCAGCTAGTTTAAAAATATTATATTTACAGAGAGTTTAATACTGTCCATGGATAAAATCTGTCCTTTAGGATTTAGTATGTAGGTGTAAGAGATACATTGTCTGCGTTTTCTGTGAGCTGCGTCTATTGTTACACCTTTTGTATGCTGTTTTCTAGCTCACTGTAGATGTTGTTGCAGTGTGGGCGTGCGTCATAACTCTGCCTACGCCTTCAAAGAACACAGGTAACATGTTTTTAAACTATTTTTCTTTTTAAATAACAAAGCAGAATTCTGTGGAAAATATCTGAACACTTTTTTTAAAAGGATCACTGTTTTATAAGCAACTAGCTGTTGCCCGCGACTTCGTCCCCGTGGGTAGAAGATATAAGTTATGATTTATACCTGCCCTGTTTTTTTTCACATTTTCCATTGTATCTTTGCTCCTATTAGGCGCAGCGTGTTGGTTTATAGACTAAAGCCTTCCTTGTTGAATGGTCTATTCAACACAAAAATATTTTTTCAATTTGGACCAGTAGTTCCTGAGATTAGCGCGTTCAAACAAACAAACAAACTCTTCAGCTTTATATATTAGTATAGATATAAAATAAAGTATTAATAATAAACGATTGCAAAAAGTAGAGATTACAATTTAAAACTATTTCTAAAATAGCACATTCATATCAGCACCGCTGAAAAGACCAAAACAATTCTATAGATGCTTTAAGAATATTATAAAATGCTTTCATATGAAATTGTATTGGCAATAAGTTAGGATTCAAATAAAAGATTTTTAGATTGCTGTTTTGGTTTGGAATCAGTGCTCGAACACCAATTCAAACGAATTTAAACTTTTTTTTACCTATATGTAATATCATAATATTTATTGCGTGGACACCCAATATAAATGACGCCAAAATTTCAGATTATTCGAAAATTGGGTAGAGCAAAATTAATAATGACCTAAATAAACGTTTGTTACTCATCACTGCAATAATTTTGGCACTATATTGATATGATAAAAAAGTCATAGTTGCAACACCGACGGTTCTGCACAAATAAGCTAACGAAAAACAAATTGGTAAACTATGGATATTGGTATATCCGTAGTTTGCCTGTTAATGTTCAGCAGTATCAGAAATAATATAATATAATCATGTGTGAAATTGTCAACTGTCTAGCTATGTGATAGCCATGAGGTAAAATCTGGTGACAACTGTCGTTCAGACATCGGAGCCTCAGTAATATAATTCCGTTTTCACACATTAGCTACAGAACCCTTAAAATATCCGGTGGTATAGTCTCACTAAACAAGTGCAATTACACACAGAAACTTTTAAATCATTACAAAATTTTCGTTTAATACGATAAGCAACATCACTGGAAGAAAAATCGTGCATCATCCGATCGTGCACCATGAAACCAGGTGTAAAGTTACACACAGCTATTATTTTGCAGGAAAAAAAATGCACTTACTTCTTTCTTATAACTTTGATTTCAAACATATACGTAAAATAACCTTTGAGGTTTTTAAGACTTTAAGTTTCTCAATAGTACATATATTTTTTAATCCTTTTTTTATTTTGTTTTATGTCTAAGCTATTTTAAAGTAAGTCAGTCATTTTTAGAAGCAATACTGTGGTAAGTGCCTAAAAGGTCCTGCTTGAAATAAAACCTTCTCACTGTAATATTAAATTTAATCGTTGTGTCATCGATGCACATGGACACCCAGGATCAGGATAAGCACTCGATCACACAAACGCTTCTCTTGATCTAGAATCGAACCCCCCGAAGGTGGCGCGCTTTTCACGCGCCCCTGCGGGCATCCGTGCACTATGATAATGTATTTCATTATCTTTCTTCCTATCTATTTTAGGCACAAAATTAAACATATTTTCTAACACCAAAACAAAAATGACGTAATCTATTCTTCATTAAGTCCCTAGAAATCAACATAGAGCAAATACTTACCCCCTTGCATGAGAATACCTCGCATTCTGACCTATGAAGCATTGTATGTATTTTTTTTAACGCCTCCCGCAGTAAGGAATTTAATCCTTGTGTCGCGGGGTGTTTTACAAACATACAAATCACATGCTCAAGACACCCAGACTCAGAACAAGCATTTGTCGGTCACACAAATTTTACTGAGTACTATTGATGAGTTTTACAAAAACCGATTGTGTTCAATATCTTTTGTAAGCAACTCCAGCCAATGTTGCTTGTACTACATAAACTAAAACTAACGTGGACCTGATTAGTTTTCTGATGCATTCCGTCCTGCGAAGCTGATGTTGCAATTTTCGAGCTTATGTTCTCAATGTTTGTATTTTAATTAAGCGTAACATCTATTTTCTGCTATATCAAACATATGGTATATTGTTTTAATTTGTAAAACCTGTAATTAGAAGACATGTGTAACGTTACTCATTTAGTATCTATTAGTCAAACAGTAATAGTTCAGTACCCAAATGGTAATAACGGAACTTTATAAATAAGGTATTTCTGTCTGACAAGGTATTGTATCTCATGAACCTCAAGCCAGTTGTTTTTTTACGGATGATGTATTTTTATTGCAATGTGCAGCAACGGTTGGTACAGTCATAAAAATGGATGTTTATTTTTTGCAAATATTTTATTGATATTGTTCCCATGCTTTATTTCAGTTACAATTAAAATTGTTCAATTTGTGTGGCACCTAACGCGACATATCATTTGAACCTAGCAAGCTATATTTAGAAGTATCTTATAAGCCGAAATCTAACTTAGTTGAAACTAAGCTCCAATGTAGAGCTTAATAAAAGTTGAAACTAAGCTCCAATGTAGAGCTTAATAAAAGGACTATATAAATATATTTTACAATTTCTATAAAGTAAATGAGTATACTCATTCGGGAAATTTTATCCTTCGGTTGAATCGCAGATCATTCAAGTTGGACGCTGATAGTGAGTGGACCCCAAAACATGGGAAAGAAAATAGACAGGGCAAGTTTAACTAAAAAAAACAAACGAACTCAGGACATGTCAAACACCGTATTGTAGAGTTTAAAAATATTTGTCGCTACTTAAAAAAGATATGCAACCAGTCGAACCGCAGGCTTTGACTTGTTTAACCAACTTATTTATAGCTCTCATTTCAATGACCATTTCGTTGTATATTAAGCACTTTTATTCAACCCTTGGGTAATTGGAATATTTAAATAAAATCTTAAAAAAAAACAGCCCAACAGAATATAGCGCATTATTTTCCTATTTTACTACAATATTTGTACGCCTCTGACATAATACTTAGATAAATTCCTGTCTACACGTTCTCTTTTCAGGGAAAAATTTCTACTTTAAACTTTTAAAATTGAATAAAAATGTAATATCCAGTCCAGCTAAAAGCTTTATGATTCATATTCATCGGCAGCATCGCAACTTATTCGTTAGCAGTGAAATATAAATCCGCAGCTGAATGGTGAGCGTGAGCCGCGCACGTATGCTCTGCATCACCTGCTCTGCGACACGCTGAATGCAGAGCGTACCGTCGTCCAATTTCGCGCGCTAAATTGTTCATAACGGAAGTTCATATCCGGACGCCGGGCCGCCCTGCGCTTCAGGCGAGATTAGGCGGTAATTACGATTTCCTGTGACACAGGACGCAGACACGGCGACAGGAGCAGCGGACTGGCACCACGAACGTTCCGCGCTCCACGCCGGAGGAAGGAAAAATTGCCATAACAATTACTTAACTTCCAACATTATTGGTTCCTAATTAGCAATCGTCTCTGAACACACGCACCGCGATCGGGAACAGGGAAGTGCTATCTGCCGCAATATACGACGTAATAAGTATCGCAATAAAAGCCCTTCGGAAAAGACATTTGCGGAAGTATTCGCTAGCCAAATGCTGGAGAACAAATTGAGTGTATACCATTACTGAGTCGGAAAAACTGATTATGTAGGAATTGAGCGGAGCGTAGAAAGGTTGTTGTGCGGCGCGCGCGCCTCTCTGCCGCCGTTGATATGATTGAATAAGCGAACACCGGGCTCCCTAATGAAACATATTGAACGTGTATCGAATCACTTAGGCGCGCCGGTGCGCTCCTGCACTCGCTTTTTGGGGCATGTAAACAAGCCGTAGGTGAACCCTATAAATAACATTACGGTGGAGTCTCGTTTTAAGAGAGACAATAAATTGAATTAACTCCGCCAACTTTGGACGTCAAAGGAGAATAAAAAAATTCAACTTCATTTTACGGAATATAATTTCACGCGGCATCAGCGTCTCCCTTTGTGTCGCTGAGAAAATATTTACGTAAAGCTGTGCCCCGTAAACCCACAAAAACGGGGAATCCTAATTAATTCATTAATGTCATTATAATTAGACTTTTGTGGCATTTAATGTGCATTACTCTCAATCTCCTCAGCCTTGGTGATATTTCACGAAGGATTTTAAGAAGGGTTTGTTACTAACGGGATAATCTACACAGAAATTTCAAGATCCGAGCATAATTAAATGTATTGTATACTTGAGCTAAATGTTCTAAGCTGTATAATTTGCCCAGATTGGTTTCGAAAATATACTCTCATACGTAAATGAGCTAAATCTTACAATTATTCACTAATGAAGAAATGCCTTTGTTAACTAGTCTGTAAATCATTTTAATTTTGTGTTAATTATGGAAGTCAAATTCAGTAATAAGATTATTAAATCCCACGCAATCGTACTGAACTTTTACAAGTTAGGACCAGCTAGCACGAACATTTAAAATCAAAATATTTGTAAAATTTCACTACTGGTTTGTGTAAAAAACATAAAAATACGCCATGTTATTCTAGCGTGAATATATGTATAAAATTCCCGGTAGTGTTTTCAATCATGTTTCAGAGAGGTCCAGCGCAGCTAGGGCGAGGCGTGACCCGCTCACAAACATTGCGGCCGACAGCAAAGCTCTTTGAGCACATCACTAAACCTACTACCTAGAAAAACTAGTGCTCTGCAAGGCACAGTGTTCAACACACGCGCTGTCAGAGCCGAACGTATTCGTCAAACACCCAATCTCGAATACAGTTTTTTCTCTTTGCCGCAT
The DNA here is from genome assembly GCF_003590095.1 of Trichoplusia ni. Taxonomy (NCBI): domain Eukaryota; kingdom Metazoa; phylum Arthropoda; class Insecta; order Lepidoptera; family Noctuidae; genus Trichoplusia; species Trichoplusia ni. The sequence continues at coordinate 14,065,924 of NC_039479.1, read as the reverse complement.
AAACTGCAGGCCAGGTTTTACGCGCTAACAATTATGGCAAAAATCTTTTGGGAAATGTTTTGTGTATTTTAAATATCACATTCCTTACGCAAGCATTTTGATACAGTTGAAACAGCATAATAATGAACTGTTTACAAATAATTTAAGTCAACAAAAGTAATGCTCAACTAGAGTCAATATTATAACGTTTTAAAACGGCCTATTTGAAATAAAAACTTTTTGATTTTAAATGACGCCGTCAGTCAAATTTTAAATTGATATGATATCGTCACGTATTGTGAAATGACGGTACATATTTCACATTCGTGATAAACAAATTCTATATTACGTATAAACTATACAATGACGTATAGCTGAAACACCTGAGTAATAATCTAATCAAATATTGCTATTTTTAAAATGTATCAAAACTTAACACTATTATTTATATTTGGATATCATGAAACAGAGTCATGAAACCAGCAGTCACGTGTACTAGGCGTCATAACTACGTCACCCGTTCTCTGAGCACGAAATACTTTTTAACAGGTACTTAATCATTATGATTCAAAAACCTTCTAATGAAAGTTCCTTGTTCAAAGTTCTAAAATAAATTGCATGGATTGCATGTATGTAGCAGAAGGGATGCATATATTAATGCAATACATAAAGATAAATCTGTGGCTATAGATCATTATTATAGTCCCTAAACTGTGTTAATATCAGCCCCTCAAGCCCAGTGTCATTTCACGAATCAAAATTGCGCGAATATATGGAGAACTAATGAAACGAACTGCTATATTAATACATGAGAGTGTTATTTATTGACGTTCACGATGGTACAAAACTTTAAATTGCGAAAAAGATTTCTCGATTTCCATAATTGTCCGAGATACAAAATGAAAACTGTTAATTAAATACGGTTTATGAAAAGAGGTAAATTCTCAACAAGCGCTGCAGCAAAATATATATTTGGTTTGCCCAAAGCAACCCTTTAACATCTAACTTTAATTACCTGTAAATTGTGTATAGTCGAAATTGTTACAAACATATAACATCGTGGACTATACATGGTGACCGCGTGACAGTGGTTACAATTTCCTGCAACTGTGTTGTGGCCAAAATCCATCAGAACTACAACACAAATTATGATTAACCGAATAAATATTTTTTTAAAGTTCGTGCAATTAAGCTGAGCCAAACCAATAACATAAAACTACACAAAATATAATTTCCAAATAAATATTCCCCTATAGTATAAATTAAAATACATGTATTTAATAGAGGTAAAAAAATTAAAACCAAATAGTTTGTGGTACTAATTATTATCATTTTTGGTGTTATTTTTTTAACTTTTTCGGTACAAAAGCATCCAGATTAAGAAGTTAATCAGACACGAGAATTAGTATCTTCAAAAAACTGGTTGTTACTGGTAACAACAAAAACGTGTATTTTATCCTTTTCCTATATTAATTTTTAACAACAATTTTTATAAGGCTCTTTTCATACAACGCAGCGTCCTTCTTAACTTGTGAAATCAATCGTTTCAAAAGACATCTTTTAAAAAACTACTTTTTCTCAATCTTACCGATACCATCCAATTCTTTTTTATCAAATCCAATGAAATACTTATTTAAATTTAGAACAATTGGAATATTATCTAAAACTGGAGATCTTTTTTGTCAAGTGGTTACATTTTCATGATAAATATAGCTCTGTATTTATTTCTGGCAAGCCAATATACTTTTATTCTGACTGTGCCTGACAATACAGATTATGAGATGAGACTATGACGCTTTGTCATGTGAAAAATCTTGATAATACCGAATCGTAATCATTCAACTTCCACTTGACTCCTATAAGAGGAACTCGTTGTGAGGAAACTACACACAAACATATTTTAAAGGACTGTGAGGCCTCACCAGAGGCCTACAAGCAGCGTAAAATCTAAAATCAGATACAGACATCGACCAAACGAATTAGAAAAGGAAGCAAGATATGTTCGGAAAAAAATCCTATCTGAAAACAAAATTCTCCTTTTCCCCCATGTTGAAACTTTTTTGAACGTTTCTTTTAAAACACACGAAGTTAGAATTTCGAAATCCCGTCCCCAATCTATTTCAAGTCAAGAAACCTTAGAAAAAAAAGTTCCTATACTTTTTAAACATTTTTTTACAAGGTAACGGTGTTTATATAAGCAATCTTAGCTGTTTATCCTGGAAGTAATTCTGGCCATAATATTCAATTTAATGCCGACAAGCGTTTGATTACAATGTCGACGTGAGCACTGCATCGGCTGGCGAGGTACTCAACAGGAAATGGCAGCCCGATTGTTTCCTTATCAGCTTTACTAAGAACGCTTATAGAAAACATATTCATCTCCGCTCTACAAATAATGCGAGAGGAAATCGAAGGTCCTAAGTAGAGTGGTTCCTAGAAGGTGACGCTTGTTTATGGATTTGCCGGGTATTTTAATGCGGCTCTGTTATTCGATATTAAAAGCACTGCCATGACTTTTTAAATAACTTTTTGACGTGTACCAGCTTCGTTATAATTATCGTCAAAAAAATTATTACTTAATTAAAAAAGAGTCAAATACAGACGAATAGTGAACATCCTGCTTTTTGAAGTCGGTTAAAAAACGCAGTCGAAACAATCAAAAATAGATTTCAAATACTTAACATTCGAGAGAAGTTAATTCATGCTATTTTTTAAATAATTTTATGACGGTTTAATAACTGGTTTGAATTGCTTAGGTGTAAATTAACGAGCAGTTCTCTAAATACACAAACAAAAATCGTTTGAAACCATTTTTATCTCCAGAGAGCCACACGACAACCTTGAGCTACAACATAATGAATCACAAAAATGATTCTTATCCCTTATAAATAAGACGCAGGTGTTATAAAAGAGTTTCAATCTTATGGGTGGACTATACGATGGTCGTGCTACATAAATTGATCAAGTAATTAGCGCATGGAAGTCGTGGTGTCTAGTTGGCAAAAATTGAGAGTTTAGAGTTAAGTCGGTGCCTTCAGTGAAGAGTATTCTTATTGGGATGTATTTTGTAAAATGTCAGTGAGCAGCAAAACAAATAAGGTAAGTGTTTTTTAATTCCTAGAATTAGATAAGAAATTCATATAACAACTTCTACAACTTCTTGAGTGATTAAAAGCCTTTTAAGGTGATTTTATTTTGTTTTCATACATTTTCCCAAAACTGTCATTCTTTTAAATTCTAGTGCTCTGTGCTCGTTCCTAAATATGCTATTCCAAGGTATTTGTTTTAATTGTTTGTCTATTAAAGTCTAGTTTTATATCTTACAAAAAAGTTTTGTTTGGTTAAAATTCTTGATCGTTAACAGCTTAATGAATTTCGGTAATTTTATAACTCCGTCTTTACACTAAAATTTACCTTAACAAAGTTGAAAATGCATCAAATATTAACTTCAATACCCGCCTACAGTTCTTCATCTATTTCACAAAGAATTCATATTTTTTTATCGTTTTTGAAATGTTTAACCTTATTTGGTAACACTTTAGCTCGCTAAAAGTACATGCAAATGTAAAGTCTAAACAACGAAACGGGCATTAAAATAACAAAATTTAAGATTTCCTGAACATTTAAAAAGTGAAGTCCATTAACCGAAAAAATATTGCCTTTAAGCCAAACAATAGTTCCTACTTAAAAATGATACCTACACATTAAGAAAGTGTAAACAGTGAAGTCACATTATTTGTTTACAACATATTTTACGTACATATACCGACTATAACATGCGCAAACATTTGACAAACAGTTTGCGCGTAGCCACGTAGAATATAAGTGGGGTGCTAATTGATATAGATCACGACGCGAGGCGATAATATGTGCATGGCGTCCTAACAACCTTTTATGCTTCAGTATTATACAAAATGTACAGGCTGATATTACAGTTTATGCATAACATAATATGTTAAAGATTTGTTGCCAGATCTTTTATAAGAAAGTGAAGATATTTAAACACTTTTTCTAGGTTTTATATATTATATTTTGAACACTAAAATGAATTTACGCTGAGTTTTCTCTTAGTATAATATAACCCTATTTACGTAAAATTAACGATATAGTTTTTATTTATTTATTGCTGCGCAGCTTGCATAATTAAATCCCTTTCCCTCTGAGAGATTGGTTAAAATTTTACAATAACTAATGACCTGAAAATACAATCGCATTGATGATTTAATCTTTATAATTAAACACTACCTAAAGAAGACCTTATGATAAAACACAAATGACAATTAAAAATATGTCTATTTATCGACAAAGTAAACAATAATTCAAACGAACAAATGAACGGGGTATTCAATAATTTCGAATATGAATTCGTAATTGCTGAATACCCTGTTCAAATATAAAACGGTAATCCTTTCTTAAAGACACACGTCCAAGTTAGTTTTTCACGTGAATATTAGTTAGTGGTTGTGTTTGTGTAAATCTCGGCAAGTTTAAAGTGCAGCGACATCGTTTGGCATCAGGTGCGATACACTCACGCAAATATTTTATGAAAATACCTAGATTATTAACACTAGTGCTGTTACTTGTATCGATGTTTGAAAGCAATAAAAATACGTTTATAAGGCAGTGTAAAGGACTTTTAAGGTAAGATTGTGTCGTAGAGAAATGATTAGTAGATATAATTCTTGTAGCTTGGCTAATTTAATGCGAGTTTTTAAAGGTAGGTAGACGTGAAGCTAAAAACTGTTTATCTGACTTCATTTGTGTAATCCTCGGTAACAAATTCATTTAAACAAATTGATCACAATATTATTAGATTTTAAACCACGTCCTAATGTTATTAGGTAGTTAATTATTGTTAAGTACAAAAAGTTATTTTCCGGCAAAACCTAAACCGCAACACCAAAACTTAATTACAACACAATTTCAATGTTGAAAACCTAAACTACAAAAAATGACATAAAAATACGAATCATATTTCATCGATATCGATTGTCTGCGCGATGTCTCGCGACTAGCGTGGCGCGGGGGGTGTCGGCATCGCGGCCGCATCCTACAGCCAAACGGTAAACACTTTGCTGTAATCTCGAGATGAGAAAACTTTCAGTTCTCTTAATTCAGAAACTTATTCAACAACCTAACAACCTTAGAGCGGACCGAACGGCGGACACAAGACAAACAAACTCACCATTTAATCTTACTTTTTACAACATTAAAAATAAAAATGTCTTAAAAAACGTCTGCTGCAAATATTTGTAAAAAGTCCCCGTAATAACCCCTCGTAAATGATACAATGGCCTATGCTGTTCATTGCATTCCAGTTATATCAACGAGATAATATTGATACTTTTGACATTTCATAATTGTTTGTTTTGGGTATTTTTGCAATTTATTTCATGATATGAAATGGTATAGATTTTTTTTTATATAAATGTTGCATCCTTTATTGCTTACGTAATTGATAAGCATGCATTCAAGTTAACAATGTTCATACGTTGCCTTATATAAGTTTTTCTTTGCATGGGATAGAGAATAGAAATATACCTACGTACATATGTACCTACATATTACATTCAATGAAATAATATGGCGCAATTAAATCACAAAAGCCCAACAGTTAGCTCGTTATTTACAAGAAAGGTGAAAAGTAATGTTTTGCGCACTCTAAGCCTCAGAAGTGCATCTTATACCGGACAATAAACAACGGGATAAAAGTGAGTAAATGTTTCAAAAGTTCCTTTTAAATTAACAAACGTGCCTAACTAGCCAGAACTTCTCCAAATAACGACCCTCCCACTTTATCAAATTACCTTCACAAAGGTATCTAAATACGTCGACACTTCAACTCTCTGTTTACATCAAGTCTAATACCGTATCTCTAAACGATCCAAACCGTACTAACAACGTCAGATGTATCCATTCATAAAATGACTAATTTGTCACAAATTTCAGATAAATCTTAACAGTCTGCCACTATACTTTTATGTATAATAACGTTTGCTTGCTATCGGCATGTTTATGTCAATTTAATCAGTCAATTGACAGAGCGAAGTGTTGCTCTCAAGTGGAGCATCTCGCCGCCATAAGCAAACAGACATTAAGGGATTACCGGATAACTACGTAACGCAGCAATACGTACGTGCACGACTGTAAACAAAGCCTATATCTCAGCTCAGTGTAAGCTCGCCTCATCCGCGGCTCGCCCGTCTCAATAACATTCTTTGTACGAGAAAAAATGGACAATTAGAAACATTCGTGAGACTATTTCTGTATCGTGACTGAATCTAAGGCGAGCCCATTGTTGTGAAGATTAGGAAATGAAAAAATATACTAGGAAGAAATCCAGCGCACGTTTAATTATAATAGATAGGTAAATAGGTATGTTATTTATTTTTCTTACGAACGTTCTTTATTAAGCCAGTCATGTAGGCCGAATCATCTTTTATCTTATCATTGTCATAAAGCATCTGAGTGCGGACAATAATGACGAATTTTGAATGAATGACGTTTTAGGTGAGAAATTTAAATTCCCTAGATAGTAGTCAGTCAAGGTGATGTGTTAAGGGCCTCAAGATGTAACTATCGTATGTTGTAGATGAGTCCAGCCAACAGAACTCCCATCTGCGAGCCGAGCGACCTGCACCCAGGGGTCACCATCACAGACATGGACACTGTGCATGAAGAGAATGATAATGACAACGACAGGTAAGACAAATTGTTATATTCATACTATAAGAGGCTACCAGCTTAATAAGAGCTGAGTTAGTTCAACTTTGAATTTTTCTGAATGGAAAACATTTTTAGATCATTTGCTATCTATTACCACATTTCCTTAATCGTTTTGCATAGAGTTAATTTTTATTTTTAACCTTCAAGTAAATCCTAAATATCTACTACATATATGTCGACAAACACTAGTGATAATTATGTGTCATTAATAAAGACTGCTATATTCCCCTGTATGCTGCGTATTAACCCAGTTTTTTCATAGTTTTCTGAGGTGGAAAATTGTTATACGAAGCTCGGTTTAAAAGTAAATATTATCTTTTTATAAACACATATTAATATGGCTCCAGTAGGTTCCACTTTACGGTAAAGCGCAACATCTATTTTTCTGTATTTAATATCTACCTCTTTTTATTTCGGAGTTGTATTCATCATACGTATAGTATAAATTTTTATGGAATAGGTTTTACAAGCTTCATACCAAACTACAATTATTTAAAGAAAATCAATATGTTTTTAACTGAGTTGTTGCCTTGCACGTTGATTAAAAAACGTGACCCACTTTTGTGACATAAACCGCCTTGTCCCGTTGACTACTCTGTTTACTATTGTGAACAATCAAACATGAAAATCCATTCTTTTGCAAAAGCGCGGGGAAATGGATACGTCGGGCCGTCGGCTAGCCGGACAGCCATAGTCGTCATAAACAAAGAGTGCTCGCTAACCATTTAATTAAAGTTTCTTTTAAACCACATTTTCCTTTGTCTCGTGACTCAGTTTTATCTTTTATCTAAATACTGAATCTGTTGCTTATGTAGTTTATATTCAGGCTATTTTAGATATAGTTGGCTGCCAGGCTTTGTTATGTCTGTTATGAGATTTAAAATATTCTTAAGATCTTAAGCTCACCAATCAGACTGACAAAGCAATAAATAATATTTAAACACAACTAAGTAGAAGCACTGCTTTCTACAAGTGTAGATGTAATATTCTTTTCGAATATCAATATTTTGAGTCTACGGACGTTATTCAAACTAGGTTCAGTGAGGATACAACGAAGCTTACGAAGACATTTCCGGCGAACGGATGCACATTTTGGAGATTTTGCGCTCAGAACCCTCCAGTCGAAATAGTTCAATACAACTGCAGTTCAGACGTTTCTTTAAATATTCATGTTACAGTATGTTCGTATTTAAGGGTAATTTAATATTTCCGACTTAAATAGTACCTACATATTCTAGATGTTCCTAATAATTGTTCCGTTTGTGGTATTTAATGGCAGCTTTTTAATAATCAGTTCTCATTTCTTTAATAACGTTAAATAATACCACCGTTCGAGAAATTCATTGCAGGTAACCACATGGTTACCTGCAATGAATTTCTCAGCGCCTTCAGCAACACACAGCATCCTTTCTTATCCGTGAGGCTTTTATATCTAGTAACAACATTGTGAAAATAAATGTTAAGTCTTTACCGCTTAACCGGGAGCAAAATTAAATCCAGCTACGAAAAGTGCAAAAATTCAACCAAAGCTTCAAAACCCCGTGTATTTAAGTAAAAAGACGTATTTGCGTATTTTCGGTATACAAACGCTGTCAATTGGACGTCACGTCATTTGCCGTGGGTAATTTTTTTACGAGTAACTTTCAAACACACTGTATTTGAGCGGAAAGTTTGAAACGCATACACAAAGAGGGATTTGGGTGCAGTCGCAAAGAGCTTCGAAAATATTTATGACGTTTGATAGACTGCTTTGTGTCGCGATACTCCACGCGTCTGCAGCCCTGCACGCTAAATTCCTAAAGGATTGACTACTCTACATACCTAGGGAATAGAAAATAGTGAGTATAAAGTAACGCGCTCGTAGCCATTGGCCGGCTTTAACTTGACTGAAAATTATAGTCGATTTTTCAGGTGTTCGAATTAGTTTACTCTTTTAGAAATTTAAAAAAATCTTTAGTCAAGTCGATTTCAGAACTAAACGATTTGAATGTGTATATGTTATTCAATATTTATACATAACTTAAATTTATCGAAAATTGGAATATGATATACAATTTATTTAAATAGAACACTGCAACATAATTATTTTAATACGAAATTAATTATATTTTCCATAATCAGGCAAATATTAACAGAACTGCTTTAAAGCCGATGTTACACGCCTGGACCAGTTCAGTTAAATGACAGTTTTTTTCAGCGAATTACGGTTTGATTGATTATAAAAGCCTCTCATGATACGTCGGTTTGGAAATATTTTGAGATGAAGAGTGACAAAATACGTGCCTATTGCATTCCGGTTTTAATGTCTCCTGGAAATATAACCTCTCTTTGAACCATATTTTCTAAACAATGAATGGATAAAACAACTGCACCTTTAATCAAAAATTAACAAAACAAGATTGTTCCTTGGCATCTCAGTATCAAACCCTTTTCTCAATTCTCAGTTGAAAGGGTTATTTTTAACTTGGTGGGATTAAAAAAAGATACACTGGTCTACGCCGTAAAGAGATCCATCTCGCTTCCACACCTTCAACTGTCTTAATATTAGTAGAGGAAGTAGGCACTCATATGTATATATATATATATATATATATATATATTTACTAGCTGTTTCCCGCGGTTTCACCCGCGTAGATAATTTTTTCTTTACCGCAATTTTTCCATATTTTCTCACTGTTTAAACCTTCCCTGGACTGGTACGAATATTTCAAGACTAAAATTAGACAAATCGGTTCAGCCATTCTCGAGTTTTAGCGAGACTAACGAACAGCAATTCATTTTTATATATAAGAGAAGAAGATAAGAAGAAGAGATATCTTTTGTGTAGTGACGAGTCGTACTCAGACCTGGGTCACCTGCGGGAGCGGACGCGCGCCATGCTGGGCACGCCCTCGGAGCCGCTGATGCAACCTCCACACTCGCAGCCCAGCAGCCGACGCATGTCCTCCGATATCGAAGCTAAACTCGCTGCGAACCTCAACACAAGGTATAAACATAACATCTAGCTAGCACATCTAGCTCATTGCTAGCTTGTTTTATACTTTAAATAGTGTTGAATCTAGTCACTTTAGCAAGAAAAGCCTGACCCGATGGTAAACTGCGGAAGATGTCTTTAGAATGTGCATTTTATTGTAAATGAACGTTCATACGTACTATAATATTTGTGACAACGTTGAAATCAATAAACAATACTCTATCCGAGAAAAAGCCTTGGCCCAGCAGTGGGACATTAAAATTTACAAGTTGGTTTAATATGATGGATGTTTTAGACGGCCGTCGGCCATAATAGCAGCGTTCCGCCGTCCGTCGCAAGCGCTGGCGCTGTGCGCGGCCACGCAACGCAGGTTCCTGTCCGAGCTGTCGCCGCACTCACGCACCTCCGTAGCTTCCACTGCACACGAACAACCGCTTTCAGCTGCTCACATACTAGGACAGTAAGTCTCATCATTTTGTATAACTTCCTCATAAGAATTAAGTATGTGGTACTCTCGTATCTCTCTTATAAGGTTTTAAGTCTAACCAAACACACATCATAATGGCGATGGATAGAATCACGATCAAAAATTAAAAAAAAGTTCGAAATTGGATGTTACAATTTTGAATCTTTTTACTCTGTCACCTGGTTTACCTGGAATATCCATATCTCCTATCGAGAATATAAATCAAAACGCGTGAAAATCCTTGAGTAAACATTCGTAAGGCAACATACACACCACTATAAATCAGAGCGGCTGGCAGCCGGCATGTGCCCGCGACACACGCTCGTCTTACCGCAAGATTCACGAATAGTTGACATGGGCCTGCACACCGCAAACTTACACCGTTTTAATACCACTATTCTCTATAACGACCACTTTTAATCGACTTTCAGAATTTCCGCCATAATTAAAAACTTTGATCAACTTTAGACTTGAACCAATATGATTCTAAGAAATAGTGCTGCTCTTACCTACTGAGAATTTCTCTCATAAAAATGAATTTAAGTACAATGGTTTGTTTTCGTCTTTATCAGCAAAAAATAATGATAGATTAATTTCATACATTTTTATTTCAAGCCGAAAGAAGTGAAATATGATGAAAAGAGACCGCGATACGGAAACTCTGAAAACCCTTTAAAGTGTTCTGTAAAGAATAAAACATTTCGGCATCACCAAAACCCGTCTGCCATTTGACATGAATTTATGTCATCTGCCGCTTAATTGTGAATAAGAGAAACCTATTTAGAGGTAAATATTATTCAGTCGGATAGCGTCATGTAGTCCGCAGACAATGAGCAGCCTACGTCGCGTCAACACCATTGAAAAGCACCCTTTATTTGTTAATAGATAGACAGCCTCACAATAGCACTGTGAACATTCAGCGCCAACATCGCTCCATGAATGTAATTAGATTGTGAAAATGTTTTTGAATGAAACTTACCTTATGCGACATTCTGATACACTATGACTTTATGGACAAAAAATAGTTTATTTTAAATTAATTCAATATAGACATCTGATTACAATGTGCTGATGAACGTGGTTTTAATTTATATTACATTGTTTTGCTTCTTAGCGAGGCTTTAAGCAAAGCCCTATCAGCTTTGTATGGCAAGCTTCTAGTGGTGCTGGGTCTGGCCTTTCCCGTCACCGAAGTCATCGCGGGTGGAGTACCTGATGGTTATTATCAGGTAACATTATATTCCCATATTATTGTTTTGAGAATATGGGTCAACCACGATTTATTCAATTCTTGCTCAACATACAGTTTGGACTAACTATATCTGTATAAAGGTTTTTGTACAGCTGTATTTTTGCAGCAGTTCTGTTTTGACAGAGAATTCTGTATGAATGAACTTGTTTTGTGTTTTCAGGGATTTTATTTGTACTTATATTTGGTATCACTAATATTTGTGGTATTCCAATACTTCAATATAATGCGCCAGAAGGCTGTCGAACTAATTATTAACGACTACGGTGAGTAATTTCAGATATTTTTTCAATTTGCCTCCTTTAATACAAACAAAGTCGCAGATCTAAGAGCATGTGGCTTAGGTAATTAAGCACATTTGCTTAACAAAATGAGACATTAAAATCACATTTGTTTGCATAATTACGACTGCAAAGAATATTAGCTTCTTTGGTTTGCATTCCATTTACGTTCTCAGCCATTCTTATAAATGTACCGGAAAATTTTATTTTACATGTGTTGTCTAACGACCGGCGACCGTATACAATTATTTTTTTACAGAAGAGAATACTTTAAAGGAGGATAAAAATGGCAAAACTACACCTGCAGATAAACATAAACCAAAGGAAAATATTTCTCGCTACGGAAGTTTTTATTTAAGGCTTGGAGGAATAGGTGATATAAAATTACTAGATTCGATTTATTATTTTGTATGAACTGAACAAATTTTTGTAACCGTAATATTTTTGCAGCGTTTGGTATTGGTTCCATGGTGTGCAGTGGATTGGAATTAGGAGAATACTTCGAAATGACAGACAGGTGCCGGTCCGTGCTGTCTGTGATTACGCCGGGATTACGAATGGCCCTAACTTTAGGTCAAATGCAGTTTATGTTCCTGACGAACAAAGACATTGAAACAGGCCGATACAAGTTGATACAGAGGTTTGGTTTTATGCACATGATTGCAACAAACTTGTGTGAATGGTTGTACGTTTTAGTCGAAGAAACGAAACATGAAATCCATCACTTAGAACATACTATATTGATTCGAGGGAACAGTACGCATCATGTGTCAGAGGAGATTCCTTGCCGAAGGTCGAACATTATGGGGGCGCTGCTTCAGAACGCTGCACCGTTCTTATTTCCATGTACTATTGAATATTCTCTCATCTGTGCTGTCATATTATACGAAATGTGGAAAGAGGTGACATACATTTGAATCTTAAACAATAAATAATAATAGTTTTAAACTCCGGAAAACCTACGCTAAAAGCTTTGTTATATAAAAATAAATATGTAGTTGTCTTTTTAATCCAGATGTCCGTGTCAGCATACGCAAGAAGAACCTACTAACTTTTTTATTATTTTAGGTAAAGTGCACGCCAGAAGACTTTGAGCGGAAATTCAATATTCCTAAAAATAAATCTCGGAATAATTCAATGACACCAGAAAAAATTCTTCAACAATTCGGTAACGTATCTCAATAGAAGGGGCACTAATGTGGCACTTAATTCTTATTTTGTTAGTAGCAAAGTTGATTTTCGAATACTTTTTTTCAGCTGGCATGTTGGGAGTGAGTTCTCCTCATGGTAGTCGCGCTGCCCTCCATAATTTCTCAGTGGATTGCTCCCACGCTCACCGCGGTCTCTTCGCTGGGATACTAGTCATCGTTTTTACCATAATATCTCTTATTATGTTCTTCGTACTGGCCAGCAACCCTAACACGATTACTGTATGTAATAAAACACTTTTTTTTCTTATTCTTCATTTAAGTACCTACCTAATTGTTTTTTTTTTCTAGGATGCAATATTCGAAGTCAACGTATGCGAGTTAGTTCTATACTCTTTATCAATAATCGCATCCGTAACAGCCTTTATACAAATGAGAGCTTTGTCATATAAAAGGAAATCAAAGGGTTCGTAATCTTTTAAGATTTTAGTATAACATTTTCTTTTACCGTACCTTTTTCCCTTCAGGTATAATGCTTACTCTGTTTTACTCACATACGTTTTTAGTTTTATGTGTACCTACATATATATGCTTGTTTGTAGTATGTAGTGAAGTGACGTTGCTATAGCTTTGTCTGATGAAGCGACGACGGTTAAATTGCAATTTCTTAATCATTTATACGCAATAGGGATGAAGACTTTTTTTCAATATCTATCATGTACTTAATTTAATGAATAATAATTATGTTTCTTTTTTTATTTTTCCCGCAAACATTAATTGTCGCTTGATGCCACTTTTGTGCATAAAGAAGTGCGTAGTCGTTACATCACAAGCCCCCTCTTCAGAACTTTGAAGCAGTTTATCCTTATAAATTTTTGCTGTTCAGATAGAAGCAAAAATACGTGTCTAATATTTTTTATTATCTATCTGAGTGGGCTAAAATACTTTTACCTAGCATATTTAGATATCATTCCTATTAAATGCAAAAAAAATGCGCTTCTTAATTGTGTTAGATCATAGTTTGCCTTTTACTGAAACACTGAGTGTGACTAGTTTTTTAACTATTATTATAACATTCCAGCAATTCTAGGCCTGGATCCGTTCCTACTGATACTGGCTCAGTCTGGTATGTTCGTGTATTGCATGTTCAGCTTAATAGGAAGTCACCACACTCAGAACCAAAGCAACAGTGTCGGCTTGACAGGATTCTTCTCCGAGTTTCTATCTCTTAATCAGGTGAGTCTAAATAAATTGCAGTTTATATATAGTAGTCAAATAAGAATAGTAGTCAGTATAGTAGTCAATTAAGAATGTGAATGTGTGAGAAAGACTATCTAGAGTAGATGATTTAAATGGTTCTAAGGCATTATCAATAAACCGACGTAGTTTCCAGTTTGAAAATCCACACAATAAAAAAATTAGATTTTAAATAAGACATTAAAAATAAGAAAGCTTTTAGTTTCCCCCTGATTTATTATACTAAGTTATGCATGTTTTCCAGACGATTATTCAAACGTTATTCATAATCGATGCGTGGTGGCGGCGGAGCAGCTCGTCCGAGCAGCGGCGGAACAAGCCCGGCCGACAGCTTGTCACGTTCCTACTTGTTGCTAATATGGCCATGTGGGCCATCAACACTCTTGAGAAGGTAAACACTTCAAAGCTAAGACAGTATAAAGGTTACCTGCAAGTGGACAAGGAGAGCTCTTTGACAAAAGTCTTACAGTTCAGTTTTGTAAAGACCTTTAAGATTTAGTATCTCTTTTTGTAACAACTTTTTTTATATACTTATATTGAGATAAAGGTGAAGGGTCGTGTGAGGATTTTTAATAATAAGCCTAGGAAATCAAAAAGTCAATACATTTTACCGAATATCGGCTAACATTACATTTATTGTCCCTGAATCAACATACCTACTGAAATTAACCTAATTTAAATGAATTAAATGGTCCAATGATATTTGATAATTTAATTTCGTCGATATAAAACAAATTAATAAACATCATTTATCACAAATGTGCATTATGGTAATTATTTTGTTCACACAACAGTACGCTCAACGAGCTCTTTAGGACACTCATAATTCCAATGTTTTGTTTAAAATAAACGTATAAATATGCACAGATTATAGACATCGGAACCGAACAGACACTATTATCGGTAAAACGTGAAAAAAAAACCATTTTACTCTTGAAAATAAAGGCGTTCTCAATTTAAACTCTCCCAGTCTGAGAGGAATCCAGCCATCTTTTTTCCTTAGTTTTTTTGTCACTGGCTGTTTTTATTCATCCACACAAAACACTATTTCCATTTCCCATATTTTTGACAACTTATTTAATGTTTCAGAGTCGCGCCGAATTCCGACCGGCGCATCTGGCTTTCTACGGACCCTGGGCATGGACCATCATCACCCACGTCTCCATGCCTCTGGCTATATTCTACCGGTTCCACTCAACTATATGCCTCTTCGAAATTTGGAAGAAATGCTTCAAGAACAAACCCTTGTTTTTAAATGTTTAGCTTTATATTTGGGTTGACAGAACTTAGAAAATGAGGGGAGGCAATGATAATTAGTAGTTCAATGCGTTTAGATGAAATTAAAGACATGATAAGTTTGAAAAGACGTTTCTTAGTTAATCTCAAAAACCTTTGAATGTATTGATTTAAGCATATTTTATATACAAAGTTGTTATGAAGGCATATCTAAATGTTCTTAAATAAAACACTTATAGGTTTAATAACATCGTGGTATTAAGTTCCTGCGGGATCTCCTAATTTAATAAGAATATGAAATGAAGTTGCAGACAATACCTGCATTATTATATATTATGATATGATAAATGATACTGTAAAATTGTTAAAATAAAAGTATTTTGTACCTGATTATTATTATTTATCTTGTTGATCCAACATTTTATCCAAACCTACACCTATACCCAAAATTGAATTTGAAACACTTTTTCAAATTCACCTCAAAATCACTTATAAGCGCGTCTTAACAAATAGAAGTTAACTTGGATTATAATATAAGTAAACATTCAAGGTATAGTCTAACTGTTATCAGCACAATGGCACGGTTAGATATCTCCTTTCATTCATAAGCTACACTTCAGATTACGCACGGTTGCACTTTCTGACAATAACACTTGAATTTAGATTACATCTGCTAATTTTTATCAAACTTTGGAATTTATTACGCACTTATAGACGTGAAATAGTCTCGTGATTGATATGTTTAAATGAAGTGTAATTTGATACATCGATAGGTCTAATTCTGTAGCTTCTTGAATGAAAATAGCGAAATTATTAAGATTTATTAATTTAATGCTCCATCTTTGCCCAGTTATGAGATATTTAAAAACTGGTGCATCATGTTTATACAAAAAACCAAAGCATCCGTCCTTATCTTAAAAGTTTTTCAAATATTGTTTTCTAATTTGTCATAAGTTTAAGGAAATCTCTTTAGTAGCGACAGTTAAGTCGTCTGTTTTAAGTGCTTTTGTCAGTGCAGTCGTAGACTCTCACAGTGACTGAGCTATCGTAGGACGATAGTTTTCATCTCGGAGAAAAACATTTGAGAGGAGTAAGTTGGTATTTTTCTTGACTTTTTGTTAATATTACGCATATATTCACGTAATCACTAACATATAAATAACCCGTATCCTTAATGTCATAAAATTTTAGCAAAAAAACACAAGGATACCTTTTAATTGACACATATTTTCGTAGAGCAAGTTTTAAAGTATAATTTACTTTGGCCACGAAAATAAATTTAAACGTGCCTTTTGTATTTAGATACAATAGAAATCTTTTTTAAACTAACAAAAAATCTTCGGTAATTTAATAAATTATATTTTAAAGTGGACGTACACTGTATTTAAAATAGTATATTTGGTAGTATCATAAAGTTACGCTTAATGTTAATAGCAGTTTTAAAACTCAATGACAGCACACCGAAAATAATATATTCAAATAGTAAGTTACGTGTTCATGAAAAGACTGCCTGATAGATATATTAATTACTCAATTATGATGTACCTACTCTCATGACGACGATTTCGTTTACAATATAGACTATCTGTTTACCATAACTCATGTGACTAACTAATTATTTTGAATATTAAGCCATAATAGGTTTTCTTTTTTCAATTTTAAGCATTTGTACTACCGACATAATTTATTACAATTATTGTAGAGCCAACTTTATT
This sequence comes from Trichoplusia ni, assembly GCF_003590095.1. Taxonomy (NCBI): domain Eukaryota; kingdom Metazoa; phylum Arthropoda; class Insecta; order Lepidoptera; family Noctuidae; genus Trichoplusia; species Trichoplusia ni. The sequence goes on along the minus strand of NC_039479.1, from coordinate 14,048,893 downwards.
CACGACTCAACTTACGTCGCTATGCATATATGTACGTCCTTTTATTATGACTGTTCAGAATGTTCAGATGACCCATTCGTTGAATGTCAATTAATTTAAAAGTTAAATATGACCTACTTCCCGGTTTCCGATAGTGGTGCAATTGTGTATGCGTAAGGCTTGTGCTTCCTGTTTCGAATGAACGGACGATACAGGACGATGCGCCCTTCTCCCTCTAAAGATGTTAGCTGATCGGGTGCCGGGCTACCAGCACCCGCTGGCTTGACCACACGGTGTTTGCAGGTCATATGAAATGCCTAAAAGAACAAAATCAATGCGCCAAGTAGCCTTGACTAGGTACAGAGTAATCATTCATTTTGCAGTCATTAACTTATTTTTATTTATTAACCTGTTGTTAGCAAGAAAGGGCGATGGAACCCTGGCGAAAGGTTAAGTATAAAAAATGATCACATACATTGAGTGTGTTAAAACAGCTCGCGTCGGTAAACTCTTGTCAAGATAATATGACTATCTCGGCCAGCTTAGCGGCGGATAACGTCTTCAGTAGCAGATGTGATCCGATGTGAATAACTTGAACAGTGTGAAAACATTCCTTTGTATACCATGGAAAACCTCATAGAAGAAGATGTCCAATGGTACGTTTTAACATCCCCCATTTACGATATACACAAACTTATTTTTTGTTTTATGTCAATAAGATTACCGCTTAAAGACATTATCATGGATACAGTTTTCAGTGTCAGGCTAATGTTTATTTGCTTGAAGACACCTGGCCTACTAAGTAACTAGTAATCTTTGCCCAGTAAAGCAGGTGGTTTTACATACACGACGTTATAAGCATATGAGTTATGGTGACACATTACTACATATATTATGTAGTTTTGTGTCTGTAGAAACCGATGTCAGAGATCCTGCCACAGGTCACTACCTTTTAAAGTAATATTATAGTGATTTTGGAAGGGAAAAGCTGGTCTACGCTATTTGTACTATACGTGGTAAAGAAGCTCTCTTCTACCAAAGTTTCTCAACTGCAGATATACCTATTTCTTAAGTAGAACCCTTTCACATATTAGTCTCTTATATATAGAGACTACGACCTTGCTATATATAGAGACTCTCTATCACTCATGCAACTTTTATTTTCGGTTCGTTTAGGACGCATGATCACCGAGACCCAAGGACAGTATCCTACGAGCACGCCTCCCACCACTACCATCCCCACAGACAGACCAGTACCACGCTAGAGCGGAAACTACGTCACACACGGTCGGTGATATACACTAAAATATACAATATAGATAATATTATAATCGAGTGTTGCTGTCTTTGTCATTGTCAAATTAAATGTTGAGACAAATTGACTTTTTAATATGTCACTTGCACAAGGACAATGGACGAGTATCGTACGTGAATACGACCATAACATGATGACGTCATATTTTGTGCTATATAAAAGATAAATTACATCAGGAACCACTGATTGAAATTCCGTACCTTAAAACTACATTATTGCGTCTGTTTAGTACACAAAACAATATGTCTGTCTTAAAATTAGCACTCAGATGGACCCGTGGTATGTCATAAGCATAAGTAATTAAACTTTCAGACACACAAAAGGCAACTACGGTTAAACTCTATGTAGTCATTATACCTATCTAAATTTAAAAAAGCGAGCGGTAGCTAGAACGATAAATTTATTTTTATTGTTTATTTATTTTTAGACTAGGTTCTTGAATCAAAATATCAGTGTAATTTTGCAACCCCGTCTAGTTGAATAACTTGAATTTTACCGGTAAAATAGTTGATGGTGCAAACTATACACTAACAACGTTCCATTTTAATATTTGTTGTTTTAAAATATGTTAGCTTTAAATTAAAGCGCATATTTTTAATTTAGATTTCAACTGGTGATGTTCATTCAACAAAGAATAACATTCGCAAATAACTAAAAGCAACATCTACAAAAAAAATATGATATTTAAAACATTTTCAGTAATTAAAATAAATGGTTTACCTTCACCAACAGAAATCGTTTAAAAAAGTGATGTTAGAGGCAGTCTTTGAGAAAGACGACTAATTAATTGCTTAGAGATAAGGGGGTGACTGCAGAGCGGTGCATCCGCGTATATATGCCAGGCTCGTTAGGAAGAACGTCTGAAAGTGACACCGCCGCCGCTAATTACCCATGAGGACTACAGCTCACCGACTCCACCGATAAATGTTTAACACAACTTTATTCAAACATTTATTTTAAGAAGAAATAGTGACGTACGAAGATAACTTTTTGACGAAAATAAACAGCTTTTTGGACTTTGACCTTTTCGGTTATTGCGCAGTTTTCGCGGTTGAAAATAGATTGGGAAAAACTGGCCAACTGCAAGTTCATTGTTGTGTACATACGTGTGATGAGAAACGCAGACAAAAAGTACAAAAGTTCCTAGATTTTAAGTGATGAATAGACAATAGAAATAGTAGTGAAACATTCATTGTACCAAATTAAAAATATATTGTTAAGTGCTTCTGATGAGATTCCTTTTAAATGAGATCAATGTCCTAATTTTGGGGCAATATTCTTGCACTCTTGTTAAGCTGAAATGACACAGTGTTCCAGGTTATTAACACTATGAAAATTTGTCACGGCGAACGTAGTTATCAAAGGCATCGTGACCACTGTTGACACATACACACTTGCTAATTGTCCTTTGTCCTAAGCAGTGACGTTAGCCTTAACGGTTTAATCACAGATCAATGAAATTCTATCTAGCTTAATTATAAAACTGGCAGGCTGTCAGCAAATTTAAAACTGGACACATAAAAATAAAATCACACATTTATTTTAATTTAATTTGGATAAGTTTAGGACAGAATAATACTATCAGTGAGAGTTGTTTATATTAGTTATAATCAAAAAAAGGTTTTTATATTTGAGATCTGCCAAAGTAAGACTAAAAATAACAGTACAATATTAAGCTTCTTTAATTCTAAATTTAAACGTGTACAAGAAAAAACAATATAAAAAGACAACAATATTCTTAATTTGAATACGTTATGTCAAAGGCAGGCTTGTCGGTTTAGAGGATCACAATAACCATCGCAGGGCTTGCATGTAACCTGCAGCGGCTCACAGCGGCCGGAGCGGCCGAAGCGGCATTGATTGAGCTGCTCGCTACACAAAGCCCGGTGTAATGTACTAGGTACGGGCCGCAGCTTATTGTACGCCCGTGTCGATTGTTACTTGCATCTCTGTATATTGATCGGTGTTCTTACACCGGCGTGCCGACTATTACGTAATTAAATGTTACGAGGTCACCTGCGCATTAAATCATAGTTTAAAAGGGGTGGAGGGTTGGTTTTGTCCCTGTTTTTATGTTTGCTGTTTGCGATTTTTTTAGAACTCTACTTCGTTTTGCGCTTCTTGCATGTTCTGCATTTTTAATGAGAAGCTATTGAGTCTAAAACGATAATTAGATACACATATATAATTACATAAATGTTTGTTCCATAATAAAAATGAAAAATATTAAATGTAAGCATATTTTTCGTTATTTTGTTATACATAAGAAATACGTCACTACCATATCAAAAGGCCCGTTGAGTAATTGTAGGTACACCTATTACCATAAAAATGTCTCATATGGTGTTCCTGAAATTTTGAAACGTAAATATTTGAGAACAACAAATCGTTTCAATGTCAAATGACTCACGTATTCATCATGCGGTTGTTCCTAGAACCTCCCAGAACATTCTAGATATTACACAATGTTGTTCAACTATCAGACTCACTACAAACTGTTGTATCATACTCTCAAAGTTTTAAGACTAAGGAAATTAGACGATATTCCCGCACAAGTTCAACCCTGCCACAATTAGCGACTAATTACTAACGCACACGAGTGCGACATGTCGCTGCGATTTGTATCATCGTGAACAGTTCTTAACACGCCTTACAGCGTACAACATCTACGAAAACACGTGTCAATCTTTTCAAATTCAAAAAAAGAAAGTACTTTGTTAGATTCGACGAAAACCAGTGAGGATCGAGGTGATTAGTTAAGTTCTCGGTTATCCGTGCTAAAGGGATGTGATGTCGAAAAATAAAGAGAAATCTAATCAAAATGCATCGAAGGATTGGCGGCGGAGGTCTGAGCCTCTCATCGCGGTGCCTGAGGATGAAAGGTGAGGAGGACGCTGAGCGGGGTTCATTAAACACCACTATTAGTAGATAAGCGCTTTCTCAAACAAAACAACTTCGTGTTACGGTAGATCGACACCGCTTTATGTAACACTTTTAATATTATATACTGGATTTTGTTTTAGCTGTTCAATGTGTAGGGCTACGTGTTCTGGTTGTAATGTATTAGTTGTGGTTGTTGTAGTGGCTAAGTAAATTAAGGATTTGTGTATTTTTTTTATGACTTGGTTGACGGATTAAATACGTTTCGTATCGTAGCCCGACATAAGAAATGAAAATGTCGTCCTAATTACATGTAAAATTGTGTTTACTGACTTCTAAAGTAATCGTATGTATGTATTAGTAGTGACATCTATACCAAGTATCCCAAATTCCTCGACTTAATCTAGTTCTTTCTCAAATTAACACACTTCACAATATTGGTTTAACTAAGCGACTTGCGATAAAAGTAGCTAATGACATGAAAAAGTAGGATAATCTTAACTCAATAAACTGTTGTTAGCATCTTTATTATTTACGTCTGTTAAGCCAACCTAGTTTCTTTTATAGCCAGTAATTTAAATCTGTTAGTCATTATGTATTTTTCAGTTCACAAATCGATTTTCCTTCAGGTTTAAAATAGGTATTGATTTAAGTGCCGCCTACTCGTTGTTATGCCTCATTGCGTTATTTAAAATTAAATCATGATATGGGAATTACCACAAAATCATGAAGTAGATTTTAAATCTTAACCAGGTTACCAGCAGATGGATCATCATTAATTTGGTAGTCTTCTTCACAGTGTCCGCCACCAGCTACAACCTACTAATCTCTTCTAGCATGTGTTGTGTGTTGATTTTATCAAACAAAATTAAGTAGTTGACGTTTTTTGCAGAAGAGCAGACCAGCAATTAGTAAATGATAACCAAAGCCTTCAGACGCTTATAGTCAATTTTACCGTAGCACAAGATTAAACGAAGCTACTACTTATTGTATAGGTTCAGTTGTAAAAACTCTATGACGAAAGAGGGTTTGTTACCTCGTATGTTTCCAGAGAGCACCCGCCACACTCGCTGCCGCGGCTAAGCGTGGTGCTGCCGGCCAGCACGGGCTCCAGCATGGAACAGATACCAGTTCCTAAGTCTACACGGAAACCACTGTCACATGGAGAGTAAGTATGCTTCGGAAATCGTTAGCAATCTTCTATACACACTCACTTGTAGTGCCCCATGTAGAGTCAATTACAAGGTTTGAAAGGAAAAGCAGATTAAAAAAAACAATCAACTCAGCCTATAGCCCATAGCTAATGCCACTACTGGTAATAGGCAGAATGCGTTTACTGTCCTATAACTAAACTTCTGAATAAACATAATTTAATTTTGCACTTCAAATTTCTTTCATAAACTTTCGACTACTGAATGTTTCTTTGAAAACAGTTACGTAATAAAAAATAAAGCTAAATGACATTAGTTATGGTCTACAAAACTTGTTTGCAATTTGCAATTTCAGTTCCAACGAATTTCAGCGAATTACATCTAGCCACTAGTAATTATATCCTAGTGAAGGATGGTAAAATACCCATCTACTAAAAACCGAAACTGTTTAGCCATGCCGGTAATAGAATTCTCCGCAAAATATTGCTAACGATTTTCATTAATTATGTTAGCGTCGTATTAATTTCCACTAGCATCGTGTTTTAGTTCATGAACAGTTAATTGATTCAATATATCATATTGTTTCAGTGAATCGATGACCATGGTCCTGTCAGCGTTTTATGCTAAATTATTAATCGTTTTAGGAGTAGCATTGCCAGTAACGAGCACCATACAAAATGAAGTATATACTAATGTTATGTCTGACGTAAGTACTACGTTTGTTATTTTAAAGCATACTACTTGACAGGTGGTGTGGCCAATGGGTCTATTTAATTGGTCTTCATTAATAGATTGAATACATCAAAATGTACATGACTCTTACTACAGCCACTATACGAATATCTTTTCAAGACTGTTTTATTCAAGGGGATACCCAGACTGAGATATCAGTATTTAAATTGTGTTATTTTAAAGCATACTACTTGACAGGTGGTGTGGCCAATGGGTCTATTTAATGGGTCTTCATTAATAGATTGAATACATCAAAATGTACATGACTCTTACTACAGCCACTATACGAATATCTTTTCAAGACTGTTTTATTCAAGGGGATACCCAGACTGAGATATCAGTATTTAAATTGTGTTATTTTAAAGCATACTACTTGACAGGTGGTGTGGCCAATGGGTCTATTTAATGGGTCTTCATTAATAGATTGAATACATCAAAATGTACATGACTCTTACTACAGCCACTATACGAATATCTTTTCAAGACTGTTTTATTCAAGGGGATACCCAGACTGAGATATCAGTATTTAAATTGTAACTTAAATATATAGGTAATAAGGCAGGTACTGATAACTGCCTCCTCCAAATCCATCTTTACGAATGCAGTACATAAATATTTGACGTTTTCACTTCACCAATGAATAGAAGTCAAACCTTCACTTAGGTTTTGTGGGAAATTGTTTAGTTTTTAAGGTTTTGATTTTAATTAATAAAGATGATTTTAAATCAGAACTCAATACGTCGATCCAGAAGGTAATTTTAAAACATAAATATTGTTCTCCTTACAATAATTATATTCTCTCTGCTATTTATATATCTATATAAACTGCTTATAAAAGGCCCAAAGGCCTTTTATAAGCAGGCTATGGACTAGATCAAATTATTAGAGAAGTAATTTATTTTTTAATTGCAGGTCTTTACAATGTATTTATATGTAGTTAGTATGCTGTTCTTAGCCTACACGTTCTATCACCTGCGAATAGCAAAACGAGAGAGAGATGGTAAGTTAGCCAGTAAGATGTGTTTATTGGACATTAGTAACTAGTTTATTGAGCTAGAGAATTGCACAGCTTCTTCATTTTAGAATTTGTCAATTCTTAAAAAATAAATAACCAAGAATAACGCTTATTCTTTTTATGACTAGTCTTCATTTAATTTATTGAATGTAACTCTTTGAAATCGTTGTAGAGAACGTGAAACGGACCCGCTACGGCAGTTTTTACCTGCACTTGGGTGTGGCAGGTTTTGGTGTGGGATCCATTATATATTCGTGCCTGCAGTTCGGAGGCTATTTTGACCTCTCGGGAGACTGTCAACTCGCTATTGTAGCTCTCAAGCCTGCTCTAAGAATTCTGTACCTTGTAGCTCAAACAGTCTTCATTTTCTCTTACACTGATGTAAGTACTACTTAATCGCTATTTAAATAACACAATTCAAGAGCTGATTGAAATATAAATAAGCAACTTACAACCACATTAATTGCAATTTTATGAAATGTCAATTAATTCCCTTCGATTGAACAAAAATTGGGACAATATCGCATTTGCGGTTCATTCATTATGATCTTCATACAGGTTGTTACTTCATTACTACTACTCATCCACAAATTATTTGAATGGAACTTAAGCTCCTTCATGTCTCCTCTTCCTGATGGTCAAGGACCCGCCCCCTCATATCTGGGTTCTCAAGCCGTCTCGGTTACCCCCTGTCCCCTCTCAACTCTTGCATGACGTACATAAGTATACTAAGTACTTACCTACTAATGGCTACATCACGACGCGGTGTATGTTGTATACTTACCTCTAATCGGTAAACATACAACATTTGTGCTCTGTTTCCGATATCAAATTGATGATCACCTGATAAATGCTCAAAACTACTCATGCTGTTTTTTCAATCAATTCGTAACTTCTTTTTATAGGTATGTTTTTAATACGTCTCTATTGAAGCTACACTCGCCTGAGGAATTACGATTCGTAGTGCTACCGGTACTCTATAACATGCAATGAATTTATTAAATAAACGTTTCAGATTTTAGATCCAATGCGTGGCGTGGTGCTTGATAGATTCGGACTGATGCACCTAATAGCAACAAACGTTTGCGAATGGCTTAATGTTGTCGTACAAGAAACCAGAGATGATATCATTGCCATGGCCTACGACCGGCCAGCACTCATACGCTACGCCAACTTCACCGGCGGCACAAAAATACTTTTTAAAGGACTTATCGAAAATACCACTTCTAAACTAGATCAGGAGCTCTCAAGTAATATAAGTGTTGATCTATCGAACCGCACAACAAACTTCTTAAATACCACGGTAAATGAAGACGGCTGGACGTGCAACGTCACCGATATGATCACACCTTTGATTAGAAGTGTTAATCCATACCTGAGACCGTGTGGAGTGGAATACAGCCTCTTGTGTTCCATCATCATCGTTGTTATCTGGAATGATATATGTACAGTACCTGGATCGGTCAGTATAATCTTATTTCTATATTCAATTTTCAAAGCTATACAAATCTTCTTCATATTCCACGCATAAAAAAATGAGTACTGAGTAATGAAACATACATATTTTTCCGCAAATTTTCAGTTACATAGGTACTAGATCCAAACCTGCAGGATTTTATAATCTTGATGTAGAACTCCGCGTAATTAATTCGGAGAAGCGCTAGATTCGCATTAATTAGGTCAATGAATATCGAATATCGAGTTCGTTTCCAGAAACCGGCAAAGCAGCGCGCTCCTGCGGCAATAATTGGCAAGGATCGTCAGTGCTGCGCTCGAACCAAATCAAACAACCATTTCTCCGTAGACTGCGGTAGCACACACAAAGGACTGTTCATGGGTGTTGCTGTACTGGCTGGGACTATAGTTAGCCTCATGTTGTTTAATGGATTGTTCCAAAAACGTGAACATATGAACTTAGCGTTATTACAGGTACCTAATGTAAAAATGTTTTTGCTCTTTACCAACTTCCATCTTAAAGCCGGACAAAATCAGACCGAATACAGCTAAAAAGCTCCGCCCTTAAAGTTACGATCACTATAATATATGATCTTCATACTTTGAGAATAATGTTTGAACTGTAATTATAACCAATTATTTATTCAGATAAACATCTGGGAATCAATTTTGTTCATGATAATGACTCTCGGATCAGGAGCATGTCTTCAAAGGATGCGGACCCTACCGTTAAATCGAGCCATTACAACGCTGCCTCTGGAACACGCCTTGTTGCTAGTTACACAATGTGGGGTTTACCTGTACTACCTTTTTCAAATAATAGGAGCTGGATTTTTAATACAGCAATATCCAGAAGAATCTCGAGCAACCAGGTAGGTTTTACTAAATGTCTTTTTTACTAAATGCTAGTCTATCCTGCTTTTATTTTTTTGAAATATAATTTTTACTACCTATTTAGATTTCCTCCATTCACTTTACAAGTTATTGACTTAGACTGTCGTAAGTTTTCAACCTGATGTCTTTTTCAATACAGAATCATATCACCACTATGTGCAGTGATACAAAGTTCGTGCCAAACGCTCTTGGTGTTAGACGCGTGGTCCCGCCGGTGTGCCAGCACGGGCCGGCAGAGACCAGGCCGGCAACTTGTGACATTCCTCCTCGTTGGTAACCTGGCGCTATGGCTTATCAATCGAATTAAAAACGCAAGAGCCGAATTTCACCCGTTACAGGTAAACATGATTTTACTCAGCAGTATCTGAATAAGTTTGAAGAAGAGCAGAAGCAAAGTGCTTGAATGTGTGGCCAGTTATGCAAATAGCATAAAGGTAAATAATTACAATTAAAATCTTTGGTTTTCAATATGAAACGAAAACGAGATACAAATTTGATACCTAAATACGTAATGAATTAAATATAAAAATAAACAGATGAAATGTTTTATAAACGCACTTATTAAACCATAGATATATTTTGTATTACAGATGGAGTTCTACGGTGTTTGGGCGTGGACTCTCATTACACACGTATCAGTACCACTGCTCGTTTGCTATAGGTTTCAAGCAACTGTGTGTTTCTATGAAATCTGGAAAAATGCTTATAAAAGATCACGAGAGACTTATATAGACTCTGATGATCTGGAATTGAAAAGTCACCATGTTGCTTAGTATTTTCACAAATAAAGTTGACTGATAAAATGTTGTTTAGTCTGCCGATATCGTTTTATTCAAAAGCTATTAAAGATCTTCAATGTACGTAACATAAAAGTAGCAATGTCTCATCTTTTACAACAAGAAGCCGAAGCTTTAACGTGGTCCAACGAAGAGATCGATTGAGTATTAGCACGGTTGCTAATTACAGCTTGGCAATTCCCGACTCTAATTGTTAAATTCAGGCTCCCGCTTTAAAATTTATTCAGAATAGCAAGGCAGTCACGACTGTCGCCACATTAACTAAGAAATGTTTTTAATCTACTAATCAAACATTGTGTTGAAACGACACAGATAAAACTTTTAAGGTCCAGTCTTATGCTGCTGCTCGACGCTCGTTTGCAGCGACAAATCTGGTCAAGTCATCCCATTTTAAATTTACCGCGTAGTGATACTAGTGAAAGAAATAGGAGCTTTAGGTACCTTGTTTGATTCCATTATTTATAGGAATAAATTTATAAGCCGTTGCAGCACCACACTTATATCGATATAATTTTCAGCTTTGTCGGTACATATTACGTGACCTTTTCGAGACGCGAGAAATTTAAAATACAGTCAAGTGGTCAGATAAGTCCAGGCCATATGAGGCCGCACCTTTAAAACTAACCAATCACAAGAAAGTTGAAAATGATTCTTAAACGGATGCGAGACTAAATTATAATTATGTTAGATCACCTACAGCCAAAACTTATTGAAAAGTAAGGAATGCTTTTTATACGATAATAAGCAAATTAACAATGTGGAATAGATGCACAACTCACATTATTTTATCAAATAATTTAGGAACGAAGTACCTACTTTCAATCTATAATTAGTCATTATAGGCTAGGCTCACCGCTGGGTATGGTTAGAATATTTAAGTGAGCAACACCAATATGACGCTTCTATTTAGTTTTAGTCCAAGTCGAATCTCCGTCTCATTAGAAATCTACCACTTAATTATGTAAGTTAGTGATCATCTATTATTTTAATATCTATAACTCAACCATTTATGTGGAGTACATACCTATTTGTTCACATTCACGACCAATATAAAAAAAGTTTGACACATTTTAATTAGAATCTCCCTTGTCATAAAGACATGTACCTCAATCTGCAAAAAAGTTAGTCGCATGTAACCTCGGAGGACGGACGGTTTGCGTCTGTCATATCTGTCAAATTTGTGTACAATACTCCCTCATTTTAGATTTTAAAAACAAGGTATTTGTAAAAAAATATGGCTTCTGTAATGGATGTAGATGAAGAAGAAGTCGAAATGGCTTCCTCCAGTAGTGGTAAAGGTGACAAAAAGAGATTTGAAGTTAAAAAGGTATATATTCATAAACGCATACTCATCGTAACAGTAGGCTATTCCTTTGTTGGTAAATTATTTATTATATTATTATATTTTCCTTCCAGTGGAATGCAGTCGCTTTATGGGCTTGGGGTATGTTTCAAATACATATTTTGAATCGATTCACTGTATCCTAAACCAAGTAATATGATGAATATTTTGTGTTGCAGATATTGTGGTCGATAACTGCGCGATTTGCCGAAACCATATTATGGATCTGTGCATAGAATGTCAAGCAAATCAGGCATCAGCTACGAGTGAGGAATGTACAGTGGCTTGGGGTGTGTGTAATGTAAGTATCTATTGTAACACTTGTTATGATACAAATTATAGTGTAATCATTGTTATCTGTAAAAAATAAACAAATTATGTATTATTTTCAGCATGCTTTCCACTTCCATTGTATCTCACGCTGGCTTAAAACTAGACAAGTCTGTCCTCTAGACAACAGAGAATGGGAATTCCAGAAGTAAGTTACCATTATTTCTCTTAGTCATCATTGTTTTACCTTAAATAACATACACTTGTGGCCTTAAATCTTGATTAGTTTAAAATGTGTTTGTGAAGGTGGTTAAAAAAAAAATATTGCAAACAAAGGATTTTGTCCTAGGGTTTAATTAACATGTTCCTTAGGATATCTTTAACAAGAAGCTGTTACACTATTGTATTGGCTTACTAAGTCAAAGTAGTCTTACAGAAATTGTTCCAATATCAGTATTACTAAACTTATTTCCTATTTCAGGTACGGACACTAGAGCGGGAAGTAAAACCTATCCCACACAAGAAGTCACTGCTTACCATATTGAGAATGGGCCATGCCAATGTCAATATTGCTATAAGTTGATAATAAACTAACTCAAAAGTACTAAATTTTTCGTTATTAATTTCGCGATTATTTTTGTAAATTGTGATGATGGAACTCTTGTAATGAAAATAAAAACCCAAAAAAATAGTAAACATCTACCTGTCTACCATGAAATGTTTATTTTTAAGGGAAAAAACTTACATATTTATTTTATGAGGATCTCCTGAGAAATTCTCCACACAAATGAAACAATATATTAGAAAGAAACTTGAGGCAATTTATTGTGATAATTTGAAATGAAAAATATTTGTTTGTCAACAATATGCAACTCGTTTTCGTCTAAATTACAGTTTTCTTACATACACTATTCCCATTAGGAATATCACAATAGCTAGTCGTAAAACTAGCAATTACAAATAACTGCATAAGTAGCCTATCTGGCCACATAGTATGTGCATAAATTTTTCTAATACAGCCAATACTTGTAAATTAAAATACAGAAATTATACTACAAATTTGTAAAAATGACCACTCTTAGAGGTAGGTACATAATTTATAATTATGGAGGATACAATTAAGTCACTCACTGTATACATAAGCTATAAATAAATTATATTACATAGCATTTGGACAAATCAGAATATGCTAAAACATACCAGACTAAAAACACCTCTTCTTTATGGAATAATAATGCAGAATGAAATAACTCATGTTTGCTATAAAATGCCCTCCATTCTCAAAGGTCTATTACTTCATAGCTAACAATTTTATTTATATTCAGTCTGTCACATCTTTTGAACAAATATAATGTCAAGATATCAATTTAATTGTAACAAACCATAACAAATACCATATAAAATATATGTATTCCATACTTTCGCTCAGGTTACTCAACTTATTCCAACTCAAGTACCATCCTCTTTAAGCTGTCGCAATTTTATTTTTACTCCAAATACGGCTTCAACATTTAAATAGTTAATTTTACTTTACTGTTATATACAAACTATGTCCCTACAACTGCTGAACTGCTTTATACAAGCGTAACACCTGTCGTCGATACATTTAATTACCGTAACTATATTAAAAATCAACATGAAACTGTACATATTAACAATATACAGTTTAATAGTGAAAAATTATTTATCAAAACCAATTAAGGATCAATTTCATTACTTCAGCACAATTTACTTATATCCTCATGCCAAATGTTAAATTTCATCAACTCTGGAACTCAATTTTTTCACATACAATCTTATGTTTCACTAACTTTGAGAATGATTGAATCCTGTCTCGAGACTTGTTCAATTGAAGATAATATCGCTACACATTAATTATTATTATTACTCTTTAAATAGAGAATTTATTTCACTATGCTCATTTTTAATCCATAACATATTTAATATACACATTTCAATAAGACATTGATACAAGAACAAATTATACAATGCAATGAGATCTAACTGCAGCAAGTCCACTAAGTCAACATTTAAATAAAAACGGTAAGAAAAACTTGTGTTCTCAATATTTAAGACTATATGCAGAACAATTTTCTTAACAAATGGCAGTTTAATACACCAGGACTCATTCCACCTTCTTCAAATAAGTCATATCTGCCTCTAAAACCAATAAAGATGTAGCTATATTAAACAAAGCCCAACATATTTGTACATAATTGCCTTGGATTAACATAGGTTTTAATAGATATCCATATCTAGATCAACTTATTTGACGACTGTGAAAACACCTGACACAAATGGGATTGAATGATAATTTGCACTAATAAAATCAGTAAAATCTTTCCAAATGTTCATTTTAATAAATATTTCATGGAATCATCAAATAAAATCTGATGCTTATCACACATTACTCAAATGTCAGAACTTCACGTCACCAAAATAAATACTAGATAAAATAATCCTAATCAGTGTCAATTAAACTAATAATTGAATAATAACGGTGGAAAAATAACCATAAGGTAGTTGCGGCTGTCAGTCTGCTGAAATAGCAGTTGGCAAATCAATAGTACGGCTCTCATTGCCGAATATTAATCTTAAGCGCTTCATGGGAGGCAGAGGACGGATTGGACTATGTTTGCGGTGACGCTCTTTAGATCGACGCCGTTTCTTAAGGCGTCGCGCTGTCTCGGGGTCAACGCCCTCTAGCCGTAATACTTCATACTCAGTCGCCTCTGTCGTCGTTCCACAGTCCATCACCTCTTCAACAACTGGACTTCTCTTCACCCGCAACGTAAGCTTCAAACCACGTCGTGGAGGGGTGCACGGGCATTCGCTACTTTTATTAGAGTTATCTGCCAACCAGGGAGGACCTGAGTCCGTCTCTTTCTTAGACTCTTCAGGCCGATTTGTTACATCTAATTTTGGATTCTTGTTCAATTTACTATCTTTAGATTCACTTGGATTAACATTTTCTCTAAAATCATATATCTCACTTTTCACACAAGCATTGTCACTTACACATTTATTATCAACCATTTGTTCTTCAACATTGGAATTACTAACAGAAGTCTCAATCTTTCCTTCAATGGGAATATTCAATTCTTCACTTGGCTGTAGAGATTCATTTGTATCACAATTATTCTCTGTTTTTTCTAATTTACCCTCTGCATTATCAGGAGAATCCATATTCTCTTTTTGACTATCATTCGATTGTTCAGTTTTTATATTACTTGCAATTAAAACATTTAACTCTGTTTCTGCTTTTGGTGTTGTTAAATTTCTATCCAATTTTGCTTCGCTACTTGCTTTTGATGTAGATTTTGGTTTAACACAGGTTGACTGTGTACAGGTATCAAGTAAGCGTTTGTGACTTCGTAACACTATGCCTGTATGAGAATCTCGACTACTGCGAGAACTGGTTGTGCTACAGCAACGGGATGGAGGAGCTCGTCTTTTAACTTCAGCAGATACAGGCAAACCATTACTTGCTTTGTTACTGTCTGTCCTTCGTCGTAGCCTATCACCTCTACTTGAAGCAGAGGACTCTCTACTGCCCTGTGCCTCTTTATTGCCTGGTCCATCAATAACATCTGCAATACAACCTTGAGCTATTAAAAGTTCTGCATCATACTTTGTTAAACCTTTTTGTTTCATTTCCTTCATGCTTAATGGTGAAACTATGTCAGAACTTTGCCTACTAGATATCTGAGGTTTTTCTGGATTTTTGCCATTAATATTCTTTTGTGTTTGTTTTGCTTTCTTTCTATTTATTCTATTATCAGTTTCTCTAAATCTGTATCTAGTTGCTTGCTCATCATTGTGTGCATTTTGTACAGAGAATGCACCTTTACCTCGTCTCTCACAAGTCTCACATTCACAATAACAATTACCATTTCCAAAAAAGTCTTCTCCATAAAAACATGTTATCTCTTCACCAACCTCAATATCTCTTAAAACACGAACAAAAGCCTTGCCACGGTCAGTTGCTTCAAAGGTACAAGTAGGCCTACAGTCATGATTGATGTATGCTGCAGGGCCCAACCACAATTGAGCACAGTTTTTTCTACAACTATACATTACAGAAAAATCATTTTTCCCAGGATGTAGCAATTGTTTTTCCTCCTCTTCTGTCATTTCAGCAATACAGCCCACCAAGAAATCAATACGTTCATGTTTGAAGAATTTTTTGGTTGTTGAAATTTTAGCTCCCACCCGTCCTTCCAAGGAATATCTATAGCAGGGCTCAATAACAAAGCCTGCTTTTTTATCAAAAACTCGTAAATAACGATAAATCTGAAATGAGACAGAATTAAACTTAAAGAATACAATCAGTCAATTTAGTTAATTAGCAATTCTCTAAAAGAGATGTAAGAAGTGGGTATAAAGTCAGCACAGTTTACCTTAGTAGCAAGTAAGCTACTAAGGTCAAAACAAATATTTTCTTGTGCTCATAAGTATTTAAATAGGATGTATATACCACATAATCATGAAATATGTAAATTAAGAATAACAATACTACTGTTTAGTAAATGAAATACATATTTAGAAAAAACCAAAAAGTTTTGAAGAGAGAATACTAACATGTTCTCTTAGCTTGCCCTGTTGATGTTTATTTTTGCTAAAATGTCTTGGCATCCATTCACCATTGGCTAGTCTTGTGTATGCCTTATTGTAATCCTGAGTCTGGATGAACTCTTTGATAATACTCTTCAGCTCCTCTTTATTTGTTTTTAATGGTCTATATCGAACATTCATCTTATGTGTAGTGATGTCAAGATAAGGGTCCACTATTAGTGCTGTAGCCAGATCATCGTACTCTGACAACTCACGGGGAGTCATTCCCATTGGTTGCATCTTGTGGAGCACTTGCCTCCCTGGGTATGTCGCTGATCCAACAACCATCCTGAATACCTGAATAACAAAGGACGCGAAAGCTGTAGTAACACATTATTTTTCCATGCCTATAAACACAGTTGGGATTGATTTTCTTTAATAAAAAATGACTGTTTATCGAATAGCAGCATTCTCATCAGCAGTAAAAAGTACAATACTATTACCCATACAATCTTTCAATTTCTAAAATATAAATGGACAAACATGGCGGCCGAACACGAAAACCAAAAACCGACACGTCAAATTACTGACACTGTTTTTTATTCTTTGGAACAGCTTAAATACAAAAAAAATGAATTAATAATATAGAATAACTATTCAGCTAATAATAACACTTACTTATATCATTGAATGTACGTAAAATTCATGATTATTTTTAATAACAACTTCACTATCTAGAAGCACTTTCAGACGCTAACCGCTAGGTTATTTACATATATTATACATAACTAAGTGTTAATTTCAAATTCTAATAAATTAATTCATAATTATTTAACATGAATCAAAACTGAAGCAAACTGATCATATTCAAATTAATCTCCAAGGAAAGCTGAAAAACAACCATGTTTTCGTGCACTCCATTCATTAGGTAGTGATGTACATTGTACTTTGTAGATAGTACATGAACCCACAAAATGATAATGATGAAATAAGAGCTATTTGATATTATTTAGGTTCAAATTTATATAGAAAATACCAAGCAGGGTAAATTAAATATACATTTTATAATTTGTAGGTCGAAAAATATTATCTAAAAAAATTCATTAATATATTTTTAAGTTAATTCAATACACAGAAAATATTATAAGCAAATTTTGTAATAAATTAATAATATTCAAATAAAATAAGTAAATAAAAAAGTAACACTATAATGATCATTACTTTTTGGAACGCATAAAACCGTAAAACGTTGTCACTTTGGACTCGAGAGAAGTTTACAATGATGTAACTGATGTAAGATGAAAAGAGTCTTCATTAAAATGTGAAATCATGTATGAAACACGGCTAACAGTTGATGAAATTAAAGTGATTGTTTAAACCGATTGCTTGTAGTAAAAAAAAATTGCCTTTTTGGGAAGGATTGGTAGGTCGTATAGATATTCCCAGCAAATTATTATCTTAACTCTTAAGTTAGTGAAACATAAGCAAATGCGTATTTTCTATATCTTTCCTTCTATATAAAAAATAACCAGAAGGTCATTTAAAAATGAATAACTTAAATATTATCCACTACATCAGAAAACAACGAGATATATTATCTAAACGATATTTATAAACGAGACTGGCAAAATTATAATTATTTATATAAAAAGCTTTACGAAGCATAAACCCATAAAACTAAATATTGAAGATATGGTTGGTTCCATTAAAGCACAATTTCGTAGAGGAACCATGAACATTTTTGAGTAACCGTGGTAAAAACAGATTTTTTATAACTTTAAGACTTTTTATATTGTTCAGTTACAGGCCTAGTATGATTTGAAAAGATCAATAATTTTGATCAGGTTGGACTTGCTCCAAATATCGGTTTTCCAAATTTAGTGATATTGTTCAATCCCTATAGACGTCAAAACGAGCGTAAGAGGTTGAAGTAACTGGAAGTTGGTAGCATTCATTGTTTTTTCAAGTTTTTGGATATCATTGGATTAAGGTGCGCGATAAATTAATCTGCTAGTGTATTTCTAATTAATCAGAACTTGTGTCTTATCAAATAAAACAAGGTATTGTATTAAGACATGAAATCGTTTTCAACACCTAGAACTTCATTTGAACCACTATTTTTAAAACTTATGTACATTGTAAAATGGCGTCCTATTTTTCGTTACTCGATCTTTATTCTCATTCAAGTTTATTAGAAATTTATTTTGTTTATTGTTCCAGATGCCTAACATTAAGCTCCAGTCTTCAGACAGTGAAATTTTTACTGTCGACGTTGAGATAGCAAAATGCTCGGTTACAATAAAGACAATGTTGGAAGACTTGGGAATGGAAGACGACGAAGAGGAGGTAGTACCACTGCCAAACGTAAATTCTGCTATACTAAAAAAAGTGATACAATGGGCAACCTATCACAAAGATGACCCTCCATTGCCAGAAGATGATGAGAATAAAGAGAAACGAACAGATGACATTTCTTCATGGGATGCAGATTTCTTGAAAGTTGATCAAGGCACTCTTTTTGAGCTTATACTAGCTGCCAACTACCTAGATATAAAAGGGTTACTGGATGTTACATGCAAAACAGTGGCCAATATGATCAAGGGTAAAACTCCTGAAGAAATACGCAAAACATTCAACATTAAAAATGATTTTACTGCTGCTGAAGAAGACCAAGTTCGTAAGGAGAATGAGTGGTGCGAGGAAAAGTAAATTGCAAGTCATTGTAACAACACTCTCTGTTTAGATTTAATATATCTAAAATATGTTGTAAGTTTCTAACAATGTATCTATAATTCAATTACCTGTCTATAATAGATCTGTAGTGATAAAATTACAGGACTTATAGATTATAGACTGAAGTCAAAAAGACATATAACCCACTATTTTATTTGAACTTCATTCATTCAACAATAAACTGAACATTTCAGGAATATACAAATTGATTTTAGAATAAATTCTCTGAACTCTCAGTATTAGTATTTTAATTATATTAAATTAAACTATTGATAACATTACTCTTTGAAATCCTCTTATTTATTTGCACATCCTTGTTACTTTTCAACATGTATATATGCTTGGAATGAATTAGTAAATCATTCTTGTAACAAATTATTTGTAATTTTTATTTTGTAAGCATAGTACTTTGAGAAGGGGTTTAATTTATTTTTCTTTGCCTTAGTGCATCAATGGTACTAATATCATTCATCAGTCAAACTAATGTGATTGTAATTGAATACTATTATTGATTTTTTTGTACTGATTCATACAAATACTAATTCTTATTCATCATAACCCTTGTAAACTAGCAGATTTGATAGTGTATTGGTGTGAACTTATCATAAACAAAACATCAACTTGGATAGGTCATTTCGCCTGTGTTTACAAACATGAATCATAAATAAAAAAATCAATGTTGTAAACCAACTATTCCTAGAGTTTCTTTTCGTAAATCCTTGTTAATGCTTAATTAGTATTAAATACCTAATCATTTGTAAAAAATGCCAGCAGATTTTTCAAATATCAGGAAAAGAAATAACATTATTTTTAATACTATAATCTCATCTAAAATATTCTTACTAAAATACATAAATATATTGAAATCTTTGAATTACGATAACAAGTTTAAAACTACAACTTTTATACTATGCTACGATATGTGTCTTCTATATTGTTATATGAATCTGAAATGAAATACGTGTCGATGCATCTCAGTATTGGGCTGTTAAATCTTCCGAGGTAAGATCCGCATGTCGCACCTCCAACTATAAGACCCATTATAAAACCAATAGCAACCAATAAAATTAAAAATAATCGAAGCTTATCTTGTGTTACACAAATCTCTTTACAAATGCAGAGGAAGTCGTATAAAGACCTGAAACAAATAGTTAAGAACTAAATTTAAGGGAACCCACAATCGCGATAAGAGAGCTAAAGATAAAAATAGAACAAGTCGCATCAATCTTAGAAGAACCACGTGTGCTTGTGGGTTGTCGGTCGCGTAGTCGATAATCGTTTTGTTTTCCAAACCGTAACATAGTTCTATCAGTGTTTCTAGCATACATAATTATTTTGGTTTTAATAATTCGAATGTGTCTCAATGCGTAACGTATTTTGTAACCGTTAATTATACATACCTAAATGCAACGTAGCAATGCCTCGGATTCAGCGGAATGATAGAGTGCTCGGTAATTTAAGTGGATGGCTTATAAAAAGCTGTTTAGACACAGTTGCAGAAGTCGCGGAATTAATTTTTGAATGCATCGAAAGCTCTCTAGTCACTAGAGAGCTTTCTACACACTAGAGTCTAGGTTAGGGTAAGCTTGTCAGGCCAGGGCAAGCAAGCTTGTAAAAAAACACTTCATTACACCACTGCCAAAAGAAGTGTAGTATTTACAGGGTGATTCATACAAATATCTATATTCCGCAATGACTTCGTTTCTTAACCTATTTTAATGAGAATACTTAAAAAGCTTCGAGAGATATCAGTTACGTTTGTTCATCCTTTCCTTTTTTTCTGTTATGACCTTACTTAACTATATACCTACTAATAATTCAGGCATAGCTCTACCAGAATCAAGTCCTATATACCGACCTGCAACATCTCGTATTATCACAAAGCAGTTTGTCAGTTTCATCCAGGAGTCTCTGAAGTTGCTGCTGCGCTAAAGTGATTACAGGGCATTTTTTGTGGAGGATATTTGCGATTTCACTTTCGGGATCTACATCGCAACTGCATCCGGGAGAATCGATGTTACTGTCCATTCTGCCATCACTGCGAATATCACTTCTTGGTGAAGCTTCAGCTCCGTCGTAATTATGGTCAAGAGGGCCGGCGTCGTCATGAGTCCCTCTTCTGTTCTTCTTGTATGTTTTTCTAGAATATCTATAAATATTTTGTACTTGATAATCATCTGATGACATTGGGGTATAAATACCTACTTTGTTCAAACTGATTGTGTACGTTACACAGATGTTATTCAAAAGTGAAGTTGTCATTACGCAAAGAGTTTTGCGGTATGTTAAAATAGTGTACAATAACTAACCTAGGTAGGGGTGTGATCTCCACAAGTTCAACAAAATAAATTGAGATACACACCCACCCACTCATTCAACGTTGTTGAGTTAAAGAGACTGTTATCAGACAAGTGTCTGAAGCACATGGAGGTCAATTGTCTATTTCAAGCTAACGAGAACGTTGTCGCTGGATAACAATAAATAACTTATCGGTTATTAACTCGATATAAAACTCAGAATGCACCAATGGGCGTTTAAGCTTATCGGTTAATATAGAAATTGTATCCTAAATAGATAATTACTTACGTAGGTATACCTGTCCATTCGGCATAATACAAGTGGAAAATTTAAAAGATCTTTTAATATTTCGATCAATTGCCGATATCGTTACCGATAGATTATTTTCAATAATCAACTGGTTCAATAAAACATTTTTGAAACAATGTAATCATAACATTTAATAATATTGTATATCTAAGGTACTTGTAACAAATTCGAGTCCACTTGACCCTGAGATATCGCCCAACTAATGTGCTCTATTTACAGACTGGTGGAGGGCCCAAGTACACCCTTATTCTAAAGGTTTATCAGGGTTGCATACTGCTAATAAATAATATTATTAAATAAACGCCTTTATACTAATTTTGTCACTGCAATGTTAAAAGAACCTTTTTTTTGCAGCAGCTGCGTAAGACCAAATATGTCTTAAAATATTGTTACTCATTACTCATTGTAGCAATTGTAAACAGTTTATTTCATCTGATTTAAATGCGGTAAAATACATATTAACCTACTCCGTTTCTTGAGGTCCTCAAAAAATGGTAAACAATGTCTTAATCAAGAATTTAAATCATAGCATCGTAAATAAACGACTAGTTTTGGTCTGTGGATATTTGATTTTGGTAAACATTATTGTTGTTTTACATTTGTTTACACCATGATTATTTACCTGTTTAGGTAAAAGAAATAGAGTACTTATTGGTAACACAATAAAAAGTCGATCTAAAGCTTTCTAGTCACTTCAAATGCAACATGGAATTATTATAGTTGATTTTGCACACCCCGTTCATAATGACATTCTCACTTCATTTTACTGACGTCGCTACTATATATACATTTTATTAAATGGGCGATATTCCTAAGTATACAACGCTGCTGTAAAAATGTTTAAATTTCTCTATCTATGCCTATTACATAAGCTTTCTTTAGTCTCCAAAGGACTGGTGCATCCATTTCTTCGAGTACTCGTAGACGACGAAGAGCGCGGCTGTCGCGGGGATGGTTCGCACCAGCGTTGGCTTCAGTCCGTTGTACAAAGCTAGAGCACCTGGAAACACGTAAAGCGAGCGTAAGATGTTGTAAAAGTGTTGAAACTTTGTTATAAAATAGGTACTTAATTATAAGCGCACATGCTCAACGCGCACGTGGAGACCAACGTAGGTTTACAATTGTTTGTTGATGAATAATACAAGCCGAGAAATGTTCCACTGCTAGGCACAGACCTCTTTCTGTATAGGGAATGTTTGAGCATTGATCGCCACGCTAGCTTAATGCGGGTTGGCGATTTCAGATTCTACTATCAATCTAGGTTCCATCACGAATTTTTCCTTCACCGCTCTATCAGTAGGTAATGTCTTAGAATAAGAATTAAGAAATTCGAAAAAGGCACATTGGTTCTTTGCCTGCGCTAGGATCGAACCTACTCTCGTGCGTAGAACCGAATGACATCGCGGCTGAATTATAGGAATTGCTGTGGCACTATAACACTAGGTAATACTTGCAGTCAAAAATAAGTATAACATAATGACTGGACATATCGCAAAAAAGTTGGTCGGCTGTATATGGAATTCCCTAACATAAAAAATAAGCTGTAAGTGTCTATTGTAGTAGGTAAGTTAGTAAGTAAGGTATTGCGTTAGATGTACGTAATTACTTAATTGCGTTATATTCATATTATGGCTGATGAAAAATGCTTCTTATTTTCAATGACGCGATATCGTCCAGCGATTAAAACTCCTTGTAAGACTCTTATCACTTCCTATGCCAGCGAGGTCAAACTTAACGACATGATGCTATAGTTGAAGAGTATTTCATTTATCTCAACACTGTGGGAATTATTGTCCAGTCATAGACTTAATGACCGGCTTGTAAAATGGCAGAAATTTTAAATACATATATATCTATCTATTTCTTTTTTTAGAATTTTACATTATTAGTCAATATAACCAAACATTTATACGGAAAATCAAGAGTAATCAGGGAAGGTAAATATTGTGGCATTTTTTTTTGTTATGAAATATAAGCAAATTAAAACCGTCATTAGTTTTCCCAAGCGATTGCATAAAACGGATCTTGTTCAAATAAATTTGTGGGTCTCCTGTGACGGTATCAACCTTTATCCCTTGCTAAAACACTGTTTAACTATTTGACCCTACTGAGATCTATCTTCTAGTCAATATACTTAAATAGATAGACAATTAGGTACCGTGCCTACAAATTTATTAAATAAGTGCAACATTCCGAGAATCAATTTTGTGAAACCTATTCAAAAATGGAACAATCAAACCCAGCGGCCACTGCGGTAAATATGCCTATAAGTTATTTTTAAACATAATAATTTTGATGTACGCAATTACGTACATGTGCTAAAAAAGTAAACATTTATTTAATACTTAGATATCGAAGACGCACAAATCTTTGTTAACAAAGAACAAACATTATGATAAGACATACCTTCTTTCTTGACAATATCATATCCAACTGTGAGGAACTTCTGACTTTTATTTGATATTTGTACTCTCGATTTTATCACATCGGTCGGGAATATTACGGTCCAGAGGACAAGGCCGCCGACCGCACCCGCTATCATTGTCCTAACGAAGCCTATGTCGTCTTTAGATTGTCCTGGTTTCTTCAATAATTCTCTAGTACCTGAAAATATTTTTTGGCAAGATTAGTACGCTCCATAAGAAGCACGTTACTTTGGGAGCTATGTGTGCTTGCGTACTATAAATAAGAAGGAATCAAAATCTCAAGTTTCAAAAATAATCGTACACAAGTTAGAAAACCCCTCAGACCTTCATATCCTCCAAAGAAGAAGAAGTATCCAGGCATCTCCCGCATGATAGTCGGGACAAGTCCTCGGAATAGTCCTTGAATGCCATATTGCCTAAATATTTGTTGAGTAAGCTGTAGAGGCGTCACCTTAACCTGCCAAGAAAACCCAATATAAACATAACTTGCAATAATATTGAATTAGTTTGAGGGTCGTAATACGAATGTATGGCACAAACAAGATAAAGAAGTAATTTACTCTTCTTGATAACATACATAAACACGAGATAAGTAAATAATCAAATTAAAATGACGTTCATTAACGAAACACGTCGCGAACGTGCGATTTTAATGAAGCTGTTGTTAATACTTATTGCAAAAAAAACAATTGCTGATAACTTTATTAAACATTACCTTTCTTTAACTCAGAACGATCAAAGCACAGATTTATTTATAGGGTCCACGTATAAGAATTTACTAGATGACTATGAAGGCTACAGTAAAATAAATGAAAAAAGAAATACTACCAATACGTTTGATTTGCGCAGTTTTTTGTGATTGAACTTTTGAGCATTGTTTTTTGAAGTCAATACCTGAATTGTAATTGCAATTATTTGATAAAAAATATGAATAATATAAAAAATATCACAAAAAAATATTTTTTATACATGTAATAAAACTTTTTACAACTATTAAAAAATAATTTGAGATTAACAAATTACTTAAAAATGGTTTAAGTTAAAGTCATTACTCATAATATGTTATCAATGGATGCTTGTTTCACTTTTCAGATATAACATTGAAAATACCCAAAATAATCAGCGTACAGCTGTTTGTGCACCTTGCACGTTCACTTCTCGCATTGCTTGTAGTTGACATTTGATCAGTTCTGTTGGGCACAGTGTGAATGACGAAAAGAATGCTGCTAGGAAACCCGCTGAAGCATTTCCAAGCGCTGATAACTGTTCTACTTTCTGAAACAAATAAATATCATAAACAAAATTATGAAATAATTACCCAAAAAAATAATTAAATTAACTACTACTTGTGGAAGCTTGCTATAGTCATTTAGTAATTTTAGTTGTATAACTATATGTATGTAGCAGTAATAAAATAAAATAAGAGCAAATAGATAGAATCTAAATGCTGACTTATTGTTCTTACCTCAACTCCTGTTATTCCACAGACAAATTTTTGACAGTATCCATAGGCAGCAAATAATACTGAGTTTTCAGCCACATTTGCCATTATTGCTGGAGTGGTACCTGCATATAGACCTCTAATAACACCATCATTCCTAAGAGTTTGTTTTAGGCAGTCATACATTCCCTTGTAGAGATGTGGAAACGTTTGCATTTTAACTTTGACTGTATCCAGAGGCTGTCCTACATAGACTACTGCTACTCCACCTAAAGGAAGAAAACAATATTTGTGATTCAAGTTTGAAAAAGTCACTTACATGAAAACAGTAAAAATTGTCGTAAAAACAGTTGAATTTAATTTTGCGTGCTGCCTACCTAAAGACCCTGCAGTAAAATCTATAAGTCCACTTTTCATACTGCTTGACGAACCCGATGAATGAGCCATGATTTAAGAAAACAATATAACCTGTAAAAATAATAAACACTTAACTACTTAATTAAAAATAGCAAATATAATGACGAAATATACATGCACAGTTAACACTTCAGAACAACGCCAGGTTCAGTTACAGACTAAGCATACTTTATATAAATGAATTCCAGATCACGTTAACAAAATAAACTGATAGTGATAACTGATAACAGCAACAACGTGCATAAAAAAACGACTCACAAAAAAGTATGTTTTAGTTACAAATCACTTTCATCGACTGACTTTTTAATTCATTAAAATCAAATTTCACAACATTTACAAATCCTCGTTTTTTCCGACGATGAAGAAATCACGTGCACACCCACTAGACGAGAATCTGTAACTAATTCAAATAATATGAAGATCAATCAAACAAATATGTCATTTCATAAATGACACTGACGTTGACAGAAATGAAGGTTAGCCAACCGTTAAACCAAATTCTTTTTATGATTCTGGAGCCCGTGATTTCGTCCGCGCAAAATCAAATTTCATTTAGGAATCAATTCATAACTAATTAATGTGCATTTAATATCATTTTTATTTTTGTTATGGTTCACTATTTTGGTTGTTCACATAAGTTATAGACTCATACAGTGGCGGGCTTTTTAAAGGACTATTTAAGACAAACATTTCGCACGCTTGAATAACTCGCAGATGATAGATTCTTTTTACTAACTTGCCACTTATGGTCTTATTTTGGTAGATTCATACTATTTCTTACGATACCATAATGAATATCAGTCTGTATTCTTATAATATAGCTTCATTATTATAAAGTGTCAATAAAGTCTATGTAGTTTTACGTAAAAGAGAAACTAGGTACTTATACATCCACCCATATTAATTAACTATAGGTACATACACCCTTTCGCGTTTATAAAATTAGTAGGATAGTAGCTCTTACCTGCATCTTTACTCATGTCATAGACAGCGTATTATTTCAGCATGTTACTTAACGTTTTGAAAATCTTCATTGAATAAAACTAGTAATCTAAAAACATCTATAAGTAGTTTTTAAATTACCTAAAAACAGATTTACAGGTTAGCGTTGTTTTAGAACAAAAATGTTTATTAAAAACTGCTCAAGCTATTAGTCAGCTTTAAAAGCCACTTTAAGACTCAATTAAAAAATATTGAATACTAGCTAGCTGTTGGCGGGAATACCTACTGGTAACTTTAAATGGATAATACACTACTGCAAAGTTTCCTTAAAACCTATGGAGTACTTTTTGCGTGAGCAATGAACATTCTACCATCCCCTCGAAGATTTGACTGACCCCGCTGTGCACATATTTCATGACTTTAAATAAACAATATTTAAACCAAAGTTCGAAGCCGTAGTTCATTCCAAAAGTTACATATAAACTTTTCCCCTGATTATACCCCCCTTACAACTTTTTGACCAGTTAAATAGTAGCCTTGGTTCTTTTCCAGGCTTTAGACTACCTGTGTACAAAATTTCATTACAATCGGTTCAGTAGTTTTGGTGAGAAAGCGAGACCAACAAAAAAATAGAAATACTTTGGCATTTATAATATTAGTATGAATTAATCTCAAATTGTTGAATTTCCCAAATAGTTACGATCTAATAGACACACTAGATGATGACCTCTAAGCCGCCTATAACAATTTCCAACCTAGATCTCTATCCTATCCTTTAGCCTTCTTACGAGAGGCCTACCTACACAATATTATTAAATAAATAAATAAGTCGAAAGCACGTTACACAGTATTCAGTATCCGTCCTCGAAAGGTGAATGAACTTACTTTCGCTGTTGAGTATCCGCGAGTTCGGTAAAAAAAGAGCTGGTTTATCACCATTCAGATTTTCAGAAATAGCTGCAAAACATTGGGTTTTCGTCAAAATATCCCCGTATATGTACAGAAAGACAGCGCGGCAGCGGAAGCGATTTCGATTAATATGTTAATTATATTATGTTCACTCTTAATTTTTATATTCACATTAGTTGTTACTGTCTCAATCACCTGTAGGTTGTGACACTAATAAAAACCTGTCTAATTAGATTATGAGAGGTGACCTGACAAAATACTAAATAGAGGCCAATCTTAAGGCCAAAAAGTAATAACGTAATATAATAAGTCAAAAATATAAATACAGTATTTTACAGTATACATTATTTTACCCAATCATACTCAATAGAGAAAGTAGAAATAAAACAGCAGTCGCAGTTTCGACTTGTTTATTGTTCGATAAATACATTTTCTTTTTTTTAGAGTGTAAATAGACACCGATAATATTTCGATATGAAGCTTACACATGCGCTAACAACGCTACATATGAACACCTATTCACTATAAATACAGTTGGGTCCTATAAAAATAATAAATTTATTGAGTGAATAATATACTTATCTCAAAGTACAGTATTTGTAAGATAAAACTTGTGTGTAAAGCATAAAAAGTAGTTAATAAAAATATAATACAAACAGACTTAAAAGTATGAAGGTTGTACATATAAGAAAATATAAAATTTCTGTGCTTTCTAAGCTCAAGAGCTTTCAGTCTCTTAGCCTCTCAGAAAGTAAGAGGCCTTTGATTTGAGGCCATATGATTATTGTACGATTTTTCTGTTTTTAAATATTTCTTATTGGACTGAAACTAACAAAAGCTGTTGTTTACAGTTGACATTATAATATAATTTGTTTTAATGTTTGTCATTTCTTAACCACACAAGTAGTTAATAAGATCTAATAAATAATGTAGCAAAAGTATTAGATATCCTTAAACCTAGGAGGTACATACTTGTGACTGTTAGGAAGGGACAGAACTAGTTTGGCACATCCAAGAATGTGTTTATCTACATTACTCGCTAAAATGCTATTTCATCACAAACACTTGTGGCAATTAAACATAAAAAGCTATAAGATTATAGTTATACATTATATACATACTATTTGCTATTACCTGAACACAATATTTCTGTAACAATTATTAAAATTCATTTCATATTTTGTACTTAAATTAATATTCTCCTGCTCCAAGTTATCCTTTTTGAAATCTGAATGTTTAGTGTATCATACACCTGTGACATTGAATAAAATATTGTCTACTATCAATAATGCAATCATATTACACATATTATATTATTATCAAGTTGCACACATATACAATATATTTAACATTTCATGAGGCATAATTATAGACAACATATTGTCAACTTATAAGGAGCACCACATACAGAAGACAATAATATAACGCTTACAAAGGTCTCCAAACAATTTGGGATAAAAAATTAAATAAACACTTTAAAATAGGTACATAACAAGATTAACTTAAATAAAAATATCACAAATTACATTTTCAATAAATCTTAGAAGCCTGTTTAATTGGATTCAAATCTTTCTGCCACTCGAAAGTATATTTTACAAACAGGTCTTAACACAGTGGCAGCCATACTTATAAGTACCAAAGTAAAACAGATATAGGTCAGTACTGTTCCAAAGGTCCACCAGTTTGAGAAAAACCCAAGACAAATTGTAGTTATCCCCAAGAAATATGTGATTAAACCAACCACAGTGTGGATTAATTTGGTGTATAAGGGTGGGAGATAATTTTTCAATTTAAGGCTGTATAAAGCACCTATGCCTCCTAACATGGTAATAGACATAAAAATCAAAGATGCCAAACCAAATCTACCATGGAATGAAGTAAAGTGATTAGCATTGTTAAGAATCTTATTTGTTAAAATAACAATAAAACCTGTTAATAATATAGAACTACTAACTAGTTGTAGAATCCAATGGCGTGCACTTCGTAATCGTATTGGCATCCACTGGGTGGCCACATCACCCGGAGAGATAGCATGAATTGCTGATGTCATAAACACCATCCACTGAAACAAAGTAACGTTTTGCTCGTTATTCTCAGCAAATACGCAGCATCACTAGATAAGCATTAATCTTTTATATCTAAGTACTTACCCCAAGTGTCATCAAAATGGGATGAAAAGAAAACAGCGAAACACCTTTATTGAAACTACAGTAAATTATTATGCAAAGAAATATTATACCACATGCGTTCGACAACATATTTAAATAGCTTGGTCGTGTGTTAGGACCAGAACTAACTAATCTGGCTGTTTCAGAATTTCTGTCTGTGCGCCTCATATTTTCACCGGCATCGATGTCTCCTCCGTCTAAGTTTTCCATAAATGCTGCTTCCTCAGCGGTATATGGTAGAATTTAATAAGAACAGCCGTACACTTAATCGTTCCGAAAATTGCACAAGAATAATTAAAAACTCAAGTAGGTAGGTAGTCGACCGTATTGATTATTTCTATGATAGTGTAATGCCAACTTGACAGTTGCATTTGAGTGTCAAGGCCAAAACGTCATTCATCAACAAGTGAAAATAAAATCGTTTAGGAGTGACATCTTTTGCTTTTTGTTGGCAAATAAAAATCTTTTATTGTGCGTATTGGCATTTTTTTAAGATGTGACATAATATATATTTATTACTTTTATTTCTTTGACACATAAATAAAATGTAAGAAATATTCTAAATGTTTTTCTTTCTGGTCATTCTACCTTTATTAGACTGTCAAACGGAATCACTTTTGTTCGATTGGTCCATTCCAGGTTCCAAACGCTGTTCACGCGATTTGCATTTGTTATTTCTTTCTGACATTTGAAGATAAACAAAGACAGCAAGCAGAGTACAAGTCCTAACTTGTCGCTGGGACTGTTGTTTACAAAAATATTTTAAGTAATGTCATCTCACCGCATTAGTTGGAAGTTTTTGTGCAGAAGTGTCGGCTGCCTGTTGCTCATACTTTTCGAGACTAAGTTTTGTGAAGAAAATCTGTTAACTTTATCCGGTGATCAAGTTTCAGAATATAGTTGATTATTGTTATGAGTAGCCTCGTCCTAGCAACGCATTTACTATTGCGCCGCGATTTATGTGTAGTGAATTATTAAGTGTTTATTTAAAAATAGTTATTAAAACATTAAAATTGCATTTGCTCAATAATTTAAGAAATCATTTAAAGTATTTCAATAATATCGGTATATGGGTAAAGATCTGTTGAGACTTGACCAGACATGAATGAACTGTTATCCAGAATGTTGAGGTAAGTCAAAAAAATTTAATTAAATTAAATGTATGATTTTTGGTTTTGTTTTAATGCTAATCAATAATCATTTTTGCTTCATAGCTTCTTTTTCCTTATAAGTTGTTTACTTATACCATTCAAATGTGTTTAAAGACTGGATGATGACAAGTTATAAGATAAAATAAGTGTTTTCTTTGTAAGTTTTATTGTTTGATTCGATTTAATACTTTTTAATAAATCACAACAGACAATAACTAAAATATGATTTCATAATGCTAATACAGAAATAGATAAAAACAGCCAAAAATAGAATCTGGTTACAATATTCTAGTATTAGATATCAATACATTTTTTTTAAAACAGTGTATTGTATCAGAATTAACTAATATAAAA
The DNA here is from genome assembly GCF_003590095.1 of Trichoplusia ni. Classification (NCBI taxonomy): domain Eukaryota; kingdom Metazoa; phylum Arthropoda; class Insecta; order Lepidoptera; family Noctuidae; genus Trichoplusia; species Trichoplusia ni. Next base: position 14,017,361 of record NC_039479.1, on the reverse strand, counting down.
ATAGAAATTCATTTTATAAAATTCAGATTAAGGTGTTATAGTCAACAGGGTACCTGCATTTATAAAATAATTATGAAAGAACACTAACTATAAATTTAAAATACCCTCTCCAACCTATTACGCCATTAAAATCTCGAAATGTAATTTTGTAATCAACATAGTTGTATCGACATAAAGTTGTTCTAATTAACATTAAACCTCTGAAATGCCTACATATAATGTTTTAAGATGACTTATCACTATGCATCTGTAACTACCAATTAAATTGTAATATAACAAACAGTTATTGCTTGACTTGTATGGTCGAAAATAGTAATGTAAACAAATATTGCATTACATTATGATAGTCGGTACAACAAAAAAAAAAAACTCATAGAATCTTTTTTTTAATAAGTTATGATTTCAGACTTGATAACAAGTATGCTTTCTGTCCACTATATTAAGTTGCCTGTTAGACAGATATCAATAACCACCCAAAAGCTTATTCTTTTTAAATAGTAATATTTATACATTCTATTTCCTTGACTTTTACATTAAAAAGACTAAGAAAAAATTAGTGGAGAAAATTAAACTGAATTAGAACTAAAAGTTTAGGGTTGACTGTATTCAATTTGAAGTATAAGTTTATCATACAAAAGTATTGAATACAAAATTCAATGTAAAATATTTATTGCTTGATGCGGAAGTAACACTAATTAATTCTTTCTCATCTCATAACATTAGGAGATGTTTTTAAGTACTATTTGTTTACTTTTTATAGAACATAGTAACAACAATTTAGAGCAGATTGTATTCAGCTGCAGTATATAATAAAAGTATAGGAGAGATCTTCCCAACCCAATATCCCTTGCTTCACTAAGAATGATGGAATCAGTTTATCAGTGCAACACCAGAGAATTGACTTACCCATCCAGGTCAAAAAAATTGTAGATACTCTAGTGACCTCTAGTCAGTGACAAAGTAAAGATGAATAAAAGCTAACATGAGTATCATTAATCAGCATAAATATTCAAGAAAACGTTTTGGTTTTTCCTGGTTCAACCTGTCTTTAATTTTATTTTGGTGTTATGATCGTAACTTTTGTTGTTCATCGGTATCTAGCGACTTATATAGGTGGAGATTCAAAATCGCCATTGTAAAGTTTTGCTGTAGAGCTTAGTGTCCTTTTACCTTCGTAACTGAAAACCGTACAAGGTTTAAACCTTCAATGTTAAAAGCGTTTATTGTACAATAACGCAAACAGACTCAATCACGTCGATAGAAGTCGTATAAAACGTTGCTACAAGTAAGTTAACAACGTGGGAAAACTTCAATAGGGGAAAATAATAAATAGGTAGCTTTCGGGGCTTTTAACTTACAAAATTTGTACAGATTACGCTTATCTAGAGGCTCCTACAAGGTAACGAAAACGCCGGAATAAATGAGTAAATAAATACAAAGAACAGTATACGAAAATCATACCAAAAGAAACATCGAACCACATTAGAATGTTTGGCAATGGTTTTTTACCTCGGAGTTTTAAGTATTAAAGCTGAAACTCTGAAAATCATTATTCTGCTTATTTTTACAATCATATAAGTGAAAACTAAAATTTACGAAAATCAACCTTATCGTCTCTACATAAAGATAAAATTAGCGTGCAGAAGAATCAACGTTACGCAGCAGACCTTTTCAGTATACACCGGTTAAGCAGGCTCTCTAGTTAGCGGCTAGTAACAACGGCTAAATGTTTGTGATCGTTAAAGATGACTCATGTAGGGTTCGGCGTCGACTTCAGGTGTTTATACCCGGTAAGGCCTTTTTTGTAAGAACCTTGCCACGTATTTGAACGAGCGATGGATTCAATTAACGTAATTTTAATTAATATTACCATTGCAAATTAGAAACACAATTTTAGTTATCTTCTAAATCTTCTGGTATCCCTTGGCAAACTATCAAAAATTAAATCATTTTTTAAGACGTCTAAGCTATTTAGTTTTCTAATGTATTATATAAATGATGGATAAACAAAATAGGATTAAATAGGCAATATTAAATGTAGGCTTTTTTCATCTAGTGTACTGAATCTTTTATAAATTAAGTTCATAAACTGCCTTGGTAAAATGAGTTCAGCGTCCAATAAGTAAATTATCTTTAGCCTAGTAAAGGTAAAATAAATAAGTATTGCACAGTATTGCGTCATGCACAATTATAGTGTCCTTCTTGTGTTTGTCATAAGTGTTATTATCCTTCGTCCTAGCTACATGTGTCGTTTTATCGTTGCGCTTGTATCGGCAGCCATCTCCATCCTGCTCTCGCGCTTGTTTTATTTTTAATTTCATTCCTTTTGCTTTTCAATCGTATCACACCGCGCTTGGCACTCGCAAACCGGACTGTGACTCACAGACTATTCCACATAACAGGAGGAGCAAAACTAGCGCATTAAAACAAAAATAAACATAAAAATATGAGATGATCCTATCGAACACTTTGTACTTTTTATTCCGATTATTTCCATGTCAGCTCTTTATGTGGACAACCATGTTAGACATTGATTGAACATTATTAGAAATAGATAGAATTGTATTGCTAGGAGTAATTAACCATGTGTTCGTCACATTGTTATTCAGTGATGAAGCAAAAACAGATGATACGACAACGGCACAGATTAACCTATTAACCTATATGCATACCTACTGTGTGGAAAACAAATAAATAGAGTATTTATGAAGAGAAGAATTAGAATAATAAGTAAGCATATCAGATTATCAAAATGATGATATTATTAAACCGTATATTTGTTTTATCTCCATCTATCTGTAAATAAAGAAAGCATTTCTGCATTTAAAAAACTATATTCATCAATTGGACCGAACTTTAGCTTTCTCAGGGCCTCAATTCTGCTATTTACAATGGCCCGTGAACAATTGGAAATTAGATTAAATATGACACTTCGTATTCTTTACATATAATTCGTATTCTATTTTTCAACATTCTTTGTTCTAATAGTCTCAAATTCTACATCGGCTTGTTAGCTCACCTTGATGATATGCGTGTTATATTAATCAAATCGTCCTCCCACAGAGAGACTTATTTGTATTAGCGTGTACTTGTTCATTACTCCAAGGTCATGTACTAAACGAAAAGCATTCGTACCTCATTTGAAATCGAATACATGTGTAGGAAAGAAATAAAAATAATGACTTTTGGCGAAGGCTGCGAGACCTTGAATTTTATTATTGTACGATATCCGTCTAACGGGGCTTTCACTCAAAAGATAAAAAAACGTGACGCGGCGATGATCTGTATGTGTGTTATTACGTTTTATTAATATCCTTTTTGTATCCTTTGTTTACAGCTGACAGGTAGTCTATAGGTGCAGGCACTAACAAACTAGCATTAAGTCGACATCGTACTTTTACAGCGCTATAAGTTTTTAGTTACAATATTTCAATATCATGTTAATATTAGTTTATATTGTTAAGAAAACATGGGCCATCATAATGTTATTGTGTAAATTATGCGTGCAACAAACCGCACGACGCACGACGCACGTGTGAATTAATTATAATTTCCATAACAGTAATTAATTATTATCCAAAGATTTTTATATTATGTTGTTGTCATGATAATGTTATTTATTAATAACGTAGTAGTTAAATTGCGCAGTACCTACAACCTTATGCAATAAAATACCATTAGAAATAAAATAAAATATTTCTTTCTTCTTCTGGTCTGTCGGATTTCACGTAAAATACTAGGCCAATCTTTTGACGCTGATTTTCTATAGTTTAAATACAGACATATGTATAATAAAAGATTTAAGAGGGTATCAAAGACAATCAGGATGGATAAATGTGTTACCCCGAAACCTCGTTTTACATGGTCAACGACCTGCAGAAATATTCCCTATTCATACTACTAAGTTATCACAGCATTTGAGATAATGATTGCATCATCACCTATTTAAGAGCTTGAGGCAGGTCGCTCTGTAGCGGGCGGGCTTTGTATTTAGAATAAATTAAAATAGTTCGGTGAATAAGCGGCGGACTAAGACTGAGCTCTTCGCACGTAGGCAGGTGGCTGTATGTCTGTGTCTCGGTCTTACTTAGAAAGAAGATCTTATGCTCTATCTAAAATGTAGTTTTCGTTTAAAATATTTATGTACATCTACCAAATAACCAAGCGGGGATTGCTTAGTAAATCGATGTATTCTGCGATTTCATAATTTTATTAACAGTTATACAAGGTTTTACAATTGATAAGCACTTGCAGAAGCTCACATTAATTAGTATTGATTTGATTATGTACGTCAAAACATTAAAATAATCAGCTTGCAAGTCGGACACCTCATCAACGAGTGACTAAACTTGTTGGAATCGGGAGTGCGTAATTCATTATCGAAATTATGTTTCACTGAGAGCACTTTTGGTATGATGCGTGGGAACTCTACAAAAACAGAGTTGATCATTCAAGCTTACAGGATGCCGCCAGAGTGTATTAAGTAATGATAATATTGGAATTAGGACTACTTGCTTAACGCTATGTATAGTATGTTATACGTAGTTACAGTAGTACATACTTCTATGTCAGGCAGAACCTGCCTTTACTTAAAGATGGGACTGATGATTCCGTAGACGAATAAAATGTCTTTGTTTCAGGATGCTAGCACTGTGCGTGGCGGTGGTGTGTTTGTCCTCATCTGCCGCCGGCCAGCCGGTGTCCTGCACAGAGAACGCGCAGTGCTCCGAAGGTTACTACTGCGAGACCGACTCCCACATTTGCCGCGAGTGCCTCTCCTGCCAGGACCTCAAGCGCGAGTCGCTGGCTCTCAACACCTGCATCAAGTCCGTCGCCGAATGTGGATCTTGCTTCAAAGGGTGTGTAATGTTTTTAATCCCTTCAGTTCGTTAGTCTAGTCATTGAAATTGTCGTATTTACAGCCACAGCCTTTTTACCGATAGACGCCGTGGCTGGCACCGGTTAGCCGGTAACCGGAATGCGTAATATTAGTAAGATTTTCCTCAAAGCCTAGTTCCCAGTTTGTATCCGGGGCAAATCAAACTATCAAAAAACAAAATAGGATCTAATTCAGTCGCTTTGCATAAGGATAAAACCGATTTCATAGTATATGTCAATTTATGATACAATACATTTTTAAGGACACAAAACTGTCAGTATTTACAAAAAGTTGCGTGAAATTGCAACATTTTAATTTGTGATAAGCAGAGAAGCCCGTTCGCCTTCAGCTTCAGATACAATGTTCACGATACGCATTATAGAGGCCCGATATCTAGTTCGACATTCGCTGATGTGATAATTCGTGTCTTGTTATAAACGTCATGTTAATTTGATTACAACCTTACTGTGCAGATGAATGTGTTAGCAATGCTATTGTGAATTAAGGTTACTGTGGTGGCTTTGTCCCCTCTGTAACTTTGCCTATTTCTGGGTTCTAATCGAAATGGAATGTTTAGGCGATAAGAGAATTATTATCTGTCATTATTAAGATCTGTCTTTTGTGAGAGGATCATCGATAACGTAAATGTATGTAGAATCTTCCTATAACTATAAAGGATCAAAATAATGCGAAAATCACATAATTTCGTGCATATCATTAATAATGTTATAATATAGAGAATAACATGTAATAATATAAACAATTCATACAGAGTATATTGTCTATATACTCTGTATGAATTGTTAATAAATAAGGAAACATAGGCCTATCAATTGCGGGAACTAGAGCTGTACCTACTGTAGCATGTACTTACACTGTTTATCTTTATCTAGAAACCTTGAAACCATAGTTAACGTAGGTAGGTCAATACAAGTACCTGATGACTATGGTTCCAATAACCTATATAAACTGGACAAAGCCAGCAGTGGTCAGGCTAATCCACTCCCTGCTTTCAAATCATGCGATTTCTGGCCAGGTTCGACCGAAAATCTTACACGATCATCCATGACCCTTTGTTGTGAACATTGTAATTAACGTGAGCTGCACTTCGTCTCACGGCAGGCTGGTGGTAGACCGGCGCGGCGACGTCAACGCGGAGTGCGTACCGCCCGACGCGTCGCAGCTGGAGCCCACGCCCTACTATGTGTGGCTGCTCATCGGTTTCGGAGTGCTGCTGTTCCTGGCACTGGTCGTCGGTATCATCGCCTACCTGCTACGCAACCCTGAGATCTTTAAGACCGCTGGTGAGTTTCTTTATTCCTTAAGCGAATTCTCCTCTTTCCCGTTTAATTGCCGGTACAAACAAAGAGTATCGCGTTCAAGGAGTTCTTGATTATACCTGCGCATTTTAAAGAAACGATATACTAATCCACCTGCGACTAAAAAGAAGAATAAAAATAAACAAAACAAGAAACAGGTACAAATATGCACCCTGGATAGTAAGAATACTAAGGTGATTCTGCCAACAACAGTGACGACACAAAAAAGATCCGAAAATAAATCCATTACACAGAAAAATAACAATATGAAGCGCAAAAAAATCTGTATCCTAAGCTCTGATAATAAAAATAAAATACTTAACATTGCGGAAAATACATTTAGTAAGTGTGATACTTGCCATTACATCACACCACAGAGCAATATGAAGCATCTTCTGGATGGAATTCAACAAAAGTTATCAAATTTTACCCTCGAGGACTATTGTATAATATTACTAGGCGATGAAGACTTTAAATTTACAAATAGATACTTAGATTGTGTAATGCAGATAAGAGAAATATTACAGGAAATTTGTCATACTAACGTCATTATTTGCACTCCAACATACAAATTCTTTAATAACAATTATTTATTTAATTCAAGAGTTGAGTCCTTTAATAATTTGCTTTATCTAGACACTCTTTCTCATGGACATGCCTATTTTGTGGACAGCAATCAAAATTTAAGATATGACGATACTATGTTTGATAGACGCACTGGTAGTATAAATAACGCTGGACTTGAAACAATTTTTGTAGATATTAAGAATATGATAATGAGTATACAGGCAGACTTAATTAAATATTTGGAAGAAATTGTCCACCCCTGGAAATGTAATTATAATTGTTAACAATAGTTTTAACTATGGCAAGGTATTCAAAGCCTATTAGTCCACGAATGTATTCCTTGTTAACGACCCACTTGTATTGAGTGAATTCGTCCCATTAGTAGAATATTGTTTTATCATCACATGTAACAAAAATTATATTATGGTAAATTCGTTATCAGAATGACGTAAGCTATCCAATGATATATTTTTTTTATACTTTTTATTCAATATTTTAAAAGTTATGAAGTTCGAATAAAGTTTTTGCCGCGCGGCATACCTACAATAACGTCTTACGAACACATAACGCGAATATCTCTATGCCGCTCTGGCGCTCCCGATTCCGTGTGTCGCGTTCCTTCATTACAACGCGCTTTCTTCAACGTAGTCGCCGGGAGTGAGGAACTGCGACAATGGATACCGACAGTGGCGAACAAAATGGTAAGAAATCAATTAAATTATTGTTATTTTGTTTACATACACAAGGTGGTTCATTACTGTTGAGAATTAAACGTTTAAATTAGTGATAAGAAAATTATTTACGGAATGAAATATACGTAAAATAAATATTTCTTGGATTATTCTAAAGTTTATACAACAAACATAAATCTAAATTCAATTTAAAAGTAATAAACATTTTTAATTTTGTTAATTTACATTGTTTTGGGTCTATTACACAAAATTATTGACATTACCACAGAGACAGTATTTAAGATCACATAAAACATTCTTCTACCAAGTTGCCGCTTTTTTTTAAACTAAAGTGCAATCCGCTTCCACACTTTACTGATAAGTTTCTTAACATGTTAATATTCAATAAAGCTTGTCTTATTTGTTTCTCTAGTTTTGTAGTTTCTTGTGCACATAATATATTTTTCTACTCATAACTGCATCTTCTTTTCGTCGGCATGCACACATGAAACATTATTCGACCAAATTATTTTTTAAAGTGTGCATCGTAAGCGCTTATGCTACTTTTTTCTGTTTGTTAGTTTTTTGTAATACATTATTCGAAATCTAAAAGTGTTGTAAAATTGTTAAATACAGTTTTAATTGTACACAGCTATTCTAAATAGCTAATTTTCAACTAAATTAACATAAATAACAATATTTTTTTCAATTCTAATGTCGTTTAAAAAAAAAATTCGTCCAACTTCATAGTACACATAGCCGTGTGTACTACATAATATAATCAGTCTAAGCTGGCCAACTGTATAGGTGGAACGGTAGCCGTGTGTACATTTTGTAAAAAAATAATTATTTACAGGTGCTAAGAAAAGCAACGTACTACCCTTTTGGGATGATTCATCAAGTAATGTTCCTGACGCTTCTATTGTTGTGATGGACCAGCGGATCAAACGACTCTTACTGAACTGCGTCCAGTAACTCCGTTCCAAATTCAATCTGCATCCAGTTATGAAGCATCACCTGCTATCAGTACAGCAACGATTTCAAGTATCGTATCTAAGATTTGTATCCCTCCTAAGCCGTCACCACCACCGTATATATGACATAAACTGTTATAGTGATTTTTGTCCGATACATTCAGATCAGTCAATTGAATCTGACACGAGTTATGATGAAATCATATTCTAGTCAAACATTCAAGACAAAGGTAAGTATTTAAATAGTATTGGCAAAAAATATTGGATGAAACTGAAGAAGATCATGATCCATCCAATTCAGTAACGCAGCAGAATGCACCCATACTTAGTTGAATCTTGCTCAAGTCAGTTCAACACTCAGAACACACAGTACGTGATGGCATCACGCTGTCTTTCTTATCAAAGTCAATCGCTTCATGCTATAGATTGCTCTGTTTCTAATAGTGTCATACCACTCCAATCACAAGTGCAAGCTATCGAAGAACGTTCTTTAGAAGGTTCTAATCCGTCTAATTCTGTGACGCAAAAAGATGCTCCCATATCCCCCATTGTTCAATCTTGCCCACCTCGGTCCGACAATGAGAGTACTGTGATGGCATCTCCCGATCTATCAGCTGGAAGTTAATCATTTTATGGTACAGAGAGCTCTGTTTTTGAACTTGTGATACCACACCAATCCAAAAAAACGCACAAAATGACGCCATAATTGGACAGATACAAGTAGGAAACGACAAAAGAACCTTGGACAGGAGTACTCTACGAAAACTGGCAAAGTATTTAATGCAAAACAAATGGGTCCACCATGTTCCTGTAAATTTAAGTGTTTTGATAGAATTAGTTACGTACAGCGGTTACATTTAAAAAAATTGGGAGTTGGGAGACAGAAAAAAGCAATGAGAGTATGTATTAAAGTACACTACAAAGGAGAAAAAGAAGAGATGTTTATAATACGACCAATAAACGAAGTTTTACGTATAAGTACTATCTTCCTTTATCTTTAGGTAAAAGTAAGGGGCAAGCGTCTTCCATAAATATTTGCAAGAAAATGTTCTTAAATACTATAAGTTTAAACACTCATTTTTAGAAAAAGGACACACCCAGAATGTACAGTGGACAGTGTGCACTCGGTTATAGAAAACGCCTCAGCAAATAAAACCATATACACTCCAGAAGAGTGGAGTTTACTTGTGCGGTGGTCTATAAGTAATAATCATTTGCTATATACAACAAAAAAAAACAAACAATAATCCTTAATAACTAAAAATATACAATAACTGAAATCGTTACTGTATACATTAAAAAAAATATGTACTTTCTTAATTAAAATAATAAATATAAAAAATAATAATATTACTTTAAGGTTAAATGTGATATTTTGTGTGCCAAACTTTTTAGGCTGTAAAAAACCTAAGCTAGATTTAATTGTGATTTAATATATTTTTTTTAAATTAGTAACTTTCCTACATGCCTTAGTGTTTTCTTTTTATGTTACAACTTAATTTGTAAAATTTCATTCTGATTATATTATATAACTTGCCAACTTGTTGTTTTTAATTGTTTAAAGAATTGTTTGTTTTTAGTTGTTTTCCCTGTACAAATAAATAGGAAAGTACGATTAAACAAGATAAGTGTGTCGAATAATTTTAAAATTATCGTCATTAATACTTAACACGGACGGAGCCGCACCGAGAAGCTAGTATTATATAAAACATCTTCACGAAAAACATTGACATAATTTTAGGATTCCGTAAAATATTGTTTCACATGCAGATATAACGTGATTAATTTGGTCGAATAACGATTCATGAGTTCAAGAGACAGCTCTTGAACCGTTCTCGTTGGCAGTACAATGTTATGTATTCATATGCGACACACTATCTAGGCACAGGAATAATTTTTAGAATAAATAATTACAACAATAAAAGCGTATATTTATGTCTATGTGCATTGTAAAAATATTAAATGGCTAAAGTCTTCCATAAAAGAGTTATAAGCAAAATAATGCACGCGCAAACTTCAAATCACTCTACCGAAAAGTAGACATTTTGTAGATAAAACTTTGTTCTACTAATGGGACGAATTGTTTTGTCTTGAATATAATAGTAAGTATTCTTAAGAAGCATGCTCTTATTACTGAATTTTCTGTGTCAGGTTCGAACCAGTCGAGCACAGTAACAGCTCGCATCACAGCGACGGCCCCCGAAGCACCGCCGCCGTACAACCCGCTGCCATACACGGCCGTGCGCACCGACTCACCCTACACTGACGTAGAGAACAGCGCCTACAATGAAGGTACTACTTTTTAAAGTATGATTCATTTCTTACCAAAACATTGGAATGTCAATTTGATATCAACGGTTGATTTAATCATCTGACTGAAATTCGCTCTGTAGACTAGTGCAGACCGACAAGACACAACTCTGAGAGCAATTTAATCACTTTTGTCCAAAATAATAACTCTATTCACAAATCCATTGTGCCTCCGTATTTGTGCTTGAACTTTTATTGGTTATTAAACTATCTATCGATGAGACTAAATAAGTATGTATTGTTTTAGAAGACGATCAACCGTTCATTAAGCACCGGCCGACAAGTTTACCCAGCGGTGCGCGCGAGGCAGCAGGCAACCAGGAGGCTAATGTCTACAACAAGCCCATCTATGAGCGCGAGCCGCGTCCACCAAGGTATACATTTATATTATGAAATACTCTCCTTACGATTTCCAAAAAAAAAACTACAGATCAAAGCAGATCACTGAATATTAAAAGAAATTCTTTTATGCTAGTAATTTAAGATCTCAAATACATTATTTATTTTTTAATGTCTTTATGCCAGGTCTTACAAGATGAGCTACAAAACAGGTCAGTCTGTATTGAGTGCTAAGAACTTTGTTTATAACGCTTAGCACTATTAAGAGATAAGATTTTCAAGCACTTCGTTTCTAATAATAGTTTATGTTCATTATACCTCCAATTACCATTGTTATATAACAGTCAAGGAAAGTAGAATTATAGAGGTGTTTTTTGTACTTGTTAGGTGTACCAATGCCACATTACCCCTCGCACAAATAAATTGCAATATTAGACATATTTTATCCACGCTATCCGCATGGTGTCCTTGAGCAAAGATTGATAATGAAACTTATCAGTATGAAATATTTCAATTTACATTTTGTATAACTGATACAGTTCTAGAATTGACTTGACTGTGTTCAGGTGGTGGACATTAGCGCGATTGTACTGATTGAATAAATACAGTTTGATTTTCATTGTTTTGTTGTTGAGTGTATGGTAGAGTTGACTTTAGTTCTGGTGTAAGGTGATATGTGATGGAGTGTTGTGTTGTCCTCAGCCGTGAGTCTCCGGCCCCGGAGTACGAGGAGAGCATGAGCTCGCCCATCCATGACGAGGACACGGTCCCGAGTCCCTGGACGCCTGTGGACGGCAATGGCAACCCTGATGTTAATGCCAAGTAAGTCTTACATAGTTTTGCTATCTAGTTATATTATATTTTGTTGTGCCAACGTTCTTTCTAGAAAACAATTGCACGTGCAGAGGCTTTTAGTACAATTTTAGTACCAATCATCATTATTTCGATATTACAAATTTATGAATATTTAATTAACGTACATGGAAATGTGTACTGACGAAATATAGTATTGGCATTATGAATTATGTGTGATGTGTTTGTTGTTAACTCTGCTGGTCACCAGTTAGCAGGTTTATTAGAAGTTTAAAAACACAGTGGTTCCCAAGGATTTCTATTTGTTTATTTATGAAATACCCGCTTACTGCACAGTAGCAGCAAGACAGCTTACTGCAGAGTCTAGATCAGCAACTTGCTTTCACGACCGTAACAGTCTTATTTTATGAGTTAGTGTATAGTAGTCCCTTTGTCGTGTTGTATGGCATTGTATGTAACGTTATATGTTATCCGCAGTGGCGACAGCGTGAGCGTGTCGGGCGCGGCGGGGTCGGGCGCGGCGCTGCCGGCGCTGCTGGCGGCGGCGCGGGACTCCACGCTGCTCGAACCTTCAGCTGCTAAGAAGCGATGCGTGCGACAGGTGTGTAATATACTTTTGTAGTCCAAAACTTAATCTGTAAAAAAAGCAATGTAAGTCCTTGATTGTTTACTAGTCGCAATTTTGTCTCCATAAATATGAATAATGAACTTGGTTCCTGCTTACTGTAGGAAGTACGTTTTCCATAAGTTTCATGTTAATTCCAGTTGAGAATCTGTTGGTTAAAAAATAAAAAAATCTTGATCTTAATTCTGGTGATAATTACGATGTAAATCTATCATAAAATAAATAATTACAAAATAATTTACTTAAACCTAACTTGGTTGTTTTGTTGTCAGGACTCGAACAACAACAGGAACCGAGAGAGCAGTTCGTGTGGCGACGGTAGCCAGAGCAGCTTTCCGCGCTCGCCGTCGCCGAGTCAGGGCGGCCCGCCCTACAGCTTCATCACGCAGATCACCAATGTCGTGCAAATCAACACCACCAAGTGACCTCACTGCCTAAACGAATACTCTGCACATCTTATTGCATTTTAATACTTAAAAGAAAATGATGGTGTTTCATAGACAAGCCACTGTCATATCTTTTAAAACTTGTGCCTATTATTCCTATAGAATTGAGATTGTAGATTTAAATTTGTAATATTTTTATTAAAATATTGAAAACTTAAAAAAAAAACTAGTTCGTAAGGTATAAGGTGAGTCTGGAAGTGCCTCGGAGAGGATTCTTACCTATTTTACTGTGATTTAGTTTTATGTGCATCATACCCGTGCATACTCCAGTCATGTTCGAGATCTGTGCGATCAATTCATGATCTCAGTAACATACGTAATAATGATTTTAGCGTCCTATTTGTGTCTGTAGGTAAACAGTCGGTAGCTTAAACGGTCTAGGTTTCGAGAGAGAGAAAAGACACTATTTACGAGCTCGATTGCTCAAGTAACGTTAATTTAGTTCAATATTTAGATCGTTTGCCACTGTAAGTCGTGGTAGTCAGACCAGTGCGTATTGTGTATGATTTAGAGGTGCGAATATTTTTTGCATTTTTATTATGTAAGGTATGATCAATAGTTTGGCTCCTGAGAGTAAATCCATGTCGGGTCTATATACCACTGAATAAATCTTATACATGTAATGATATTGTATATACCAATTGTATTTTGCATAATATCTTCACTTTAATGTTTCCAAGAGCTTAAAGACAAGATACAAATAGTTTACTGATATAAAATTTTATTGCTGAAATGTATTTTTAATATTCTAATTTTATAATTTCTCATTGGGTTATAAATTACATATAATACAAATATAATAATATCCAAAAATATATATTGATCTGTAATCAGTAATAATAGTGTTGTTACGTTTGGTTTATTTTGTCGATATGTAAATATCTGAAGTTAGTTTTAACTGCAAGACATTTATTATACGAAACTTATGAATTGTGATAATTTAGTCTTTATTTTTATAGTCCAATCACAAAGTAGGAGACTCGATAAGTTACGGTTTATTTAATTGCATCGATTTCTGACAAAAAAGGCAAATACAAATTACTATCAAATTGTAATCTTATCAAAATCAATACAGCTCGAACAATAATAGATTGATTTTAAAACCAAAGAAATGACCCCTTGCGCAAAATGAGACAATGATGCGCGATGGCCTCAATCGCATCGCTTTTACCTAAACATTACTTAACATTGTCTTGTGATTTCGTAGCCGTTTCTTATTTTTATTATTAGGTGTATAGTGAACCTTTTGAAATAAAATGTTGGCTTCACAAAAAAGTTTGCATTACCTATGCCTGTTAGAATCGGTATCGTGAAAAACAAAATATAAAAAGAAAACTAAATCTTCTGAGTTGAAATTTAATTGAAAAGGTTTTTATTTCAGGAGGTACATATTAGCTAAATATTAAAGATAATTTATCTTTTAAATATGTTGCCCTATATATCCAAGTGTGCTAATTAACTCAGCGCTTCCATTATTTTTATTTTGCATGTTCTGATTTTAAATATGTTATATGCGTGCAATTAGTTACTTTAGACAACTAAGTAGGTCCATTTTACAAAATATTTTGAAGATAGATAAAAGTAGATTAATTAAACAGCTATTTGGTTTGTGATTCGTTTAAATTGCATAATTGTGCCATCTTTTATCTGTCATTCGAGGTTGATTGTATGTGCTATTTTACAAATTACTTACTGTAACACGTTTTCAATATATTTTACTGCCAATATTGTTTTGCTGCTGCATAAGAGATGTAACTGAAGTGCCTTATTGTTAGGCTGTGAAGCACTAATTAATGTTACACAAACTCTTTTGTTAATTGTTAACTTTAAATCATTAATGGATTGTAGTGTTTTGTAAACTATTCATTAATGAGTTAAATAAGATTTTTAGTCTTTTGTGAATAAAGCTCAATGTAAATATACTCAAGTTTTTTATTTACTTTGTTCGTTACGATAAAGCTAGTTCTAGACAATATTGACGTTTTTCATAGTAATGCTTCTTAAAAGTATTCTAAATTCATTGAGTTGAGAGAAAGTAAATTATTAAAATAAATTATTTCATTTCATTTCACGCGGCAAAACACTGTCCATTTGACCGCTGCTATATCTCGCCCTGCCCACGCCATGCCACGCCTTTACAATACATGCATGCTACTTCAAAAAAAAACGTTGTCTATCATGCGCTATTGCGCACGAGGTGCTAAAAATACTGACTTATGAATACAAGCCGGTAATTTTACAAATTAAGAAGTGTGTTTTTCAAAACTACAATTTTCAAATTCTGACCTAAAATCTATATCTATATTCTATACTAATAAATAAAGCTGAAGAGTTTGTTTGTTTGTTTGAACGCGCTAATCTCAGGAATTATGTAATTGTTTCCTTGCATCATATAATTACTGTACCTATGTACTTGTACTTATATATTAATAGCGTAATTTAGTGTATGTATATTTTATAAAGTAAGCACATCATCACACCTAGCGAACTCACCTACTTCTCGCCTACCCTATGGTTGACTGGTAGAGAGTGTATCAAGTCCGCCTTGTATGTTACATATGAAAAAATAAATAAAACTAAATATAAATATAAAATAAATAATATACATAATTTACAGAACGTCAAAAGATACATCTTCATCCCTGTGGAAAGTGGAACGTGCCCAGAAGGCTGGCTGCATTGCCACGTTGTATGGCAATGCTTATTTTTGAGCAACGAGATTGTTAGCGAATAAACTATATCAAAGGATGAAGATTAAAAAAATAATTATTAACAACAAATGTAAATATCTACACTTTCTGTAAAAACAAAATCGAATAGATTGACTAATTTAATTTATTTGCTAAATAAATCGGGGAGCGGCTAGTTTTACAAATAATTATACACGACGGGCGTAACATTACACAATCTAGATAGATAGGTCCTTAACTTTTTTAGCGCAAGCATGTTAAAGTTTACTCGATAAGCTATCAGTCTTATCAAATTTTTAAAAACAATAGTCTGTCCAAAGTACTTAGGTAGGTTAGGTTTGCTTTTCAACTCATAATCCCGAAATTGTTGAAGGATCTTTCTATTATTCTCTTCCTATTATGAGAATAGAACAATGGTTCGAAAACAAAAAGGGCGGTGTGGTGACGTGCGACAAGTTACAACTTGATTATAATCTTATCGGTTCATGCAGGTTCTTACTTGTTTTTTAAACGCCTTAAGCAATTTATTCCTTTCGCTATCCCAGTTATATTCAGAGCGTCAGAGGAATATGATTGATCTCCGTGATTTATGTTGTATTTTTGGAGGAAAACTCCAAAAGTTGTGCATACGTATAATAGTGTAGAGAATATTAGGAAAAGCAGGTGAAAATGTTTAAGTAAGAATTGTTTTTTAAACGAATGTTTCTTTTGTTATTACTATTTTATTTTTAACTATTATGTTCATTTTAAGGACAAGATTGTGCGTGTTGATGATGATGTTCACCACACAAATTGCAGCTGGCCAGCCGTTATCCTGCAAAGAGGACACACACTGCTCTGAAGCATATTTTTGTGAAATACAATCTAATATTTGTAAAGAATGCTTAAGATGCACGGACCTTAAGCGACACACGCCTAAATTTAATACATCTGATAGCTGCATTAAATCTGCGACGGATTGTGGCCCCTGTTCTGAAGGGTACGTTTGGCGATGATTACCTACAAATCTGAGCCGTAATTCCGCTATTTACAGTTATTGCCAATGAATGAATGGCAATTGAATTAAATTGGACACTATTCGTATTCGCCTAACCATTTCATAATTGGAAATCCCGCCCCCGTAGGTACAGAATTTCTAATTATTGTGTTGGCAAAATGCTTAGGAGAATACGAATAGTGGCATTTTAATTCAATTTCCATTCATTCACAGAATTGGTACCCAGGTTGCTTAATTAAGATTCGCTCACCCCAGGCATACAATACCTTTGTTATGTATTAATAAATTACTGGATTTCAGGTTTATTAATGTGTATCGGGATGGTGTAAAAGGAAAATGCGTATTGCCAGAGTTCTTCGAATTTGGAAGTGAATCGCGTTACGCTTACTTATGGACTAGCGCGGCTGTGGTCGGCTTTCTCATCTTCATAATTTTTGTGTACGTCATAAAGCGCACTCAAGTATTTCAGGTTGTGGCTTATTGTAAGTATCCACTGTCTACTATTAAAATCTAAGTTTTGTAAATTGTCACAAGCGGAGTATTTGGTCAGTCAATACGTGGAAATGAGTACAAACGTAACATTGTCTGTCTTGCGAATTAATAGGTATGTCAGCAGTTCACTGCTGAGGCATTATTATTTTTTAAGTTTAAGGAACTGTTTAAGATTAAAGAAGCAGGTAAACAAATAAGGCGCATTTTTTGGAATGGAAACTGAAATGAAGAGCCAGTGTGAAATCCTCGCCTCGGTTTTATAATCAAACTATTTATAGCTTTTTATTTTTAGACGATCCTGTTTCGGTGCGTGGGTCTCCGCAGCCGGATGTAGTGAAGACATTTTCTCCTCGACATCTCCTAAAAGAGTTGCTTCAGTTCAACACAGAAAAATCTTCGGATATTATGCAAAACATGTAGAAAAGTTTGTTCAATTTCTTGATTGTCCAGGGACATTTTCTAAAACTTTGTTGCATTTTTTGTCGGTCTCGTTTGAAAATCATAGTTCAACTCTTGGTCAAGAAAACACATTTCGTCATGATTTTTTAAACCTGTCATTTTTTTTCCGATATTAATAAACTGCTTAATACGTCTATTTTTGTTTGTTTTTCTTTTACAAGGATGTAAAACGTAGGTAAATTATATAAATATAAAACTACAATCACACACTAATAATTAAGTTTATTGTGCCAAATCAACTTAAAACTAGAACATTTTGTAACTATACTTAATAACACATCACAATACAATGTTTATTTAATAAGAATAATAGGAACAAATCTTAAACAAAATAATTATTTTAAGAAAAACTTTGGGAAGGTCTGAGCAGGAATCGTAATTAATCTCATCCCAGTGGCTCTAAGCGACATCTGTGATAGGAACGTAGTTCGTGGGGTTTACTCAGTAGTCATGCTCGGGAACAATGAGTGCGACGGCGTGTAGGCTGGCGGCGTCGGGCTCGTAGTGCGGCGCCAGCGGCGCGCGCGCGCTGAACACGAGCGAGTCGCGCGTCCAGCTCGCGTACACCGGGACCTCCACGCTGCGCTCCCACGCGCACGCGCTCGAGCCCTCCTGACAACCAATTGCAAGCATGTATCATACATATTTCTTTCCTTACTGCTGCCGGAGGCTGTAGTCGATTGCGTATTTGCGCCAATAGTCTTCACATACCGTCTATGGTCTACCGTACCTGCAATACGTAGCGCAGAAGCAGCGGTGGCGCGGGCGAGTGTGGGGGGTCAGCAGACGAGCCAGCTTGCAGTGCTCCTCCGGCCCATTGAGCTCCACACAGCCGCAGGCCGCGCACCACCAGACCATCCTGGACGCTCTCACCTTCAACAGCACAAAATACATTCACCCTCTGAACAACTTAGTAATGAACTCAGAATTAAATGGATATTATTTGATGACTAATCACCCTCAGTCCAGTTCCAATTCACGGTAAGCGTGAGTGCGTGTACGCTGCATGCGAGGCGGGCGGCCGTGCGTACACGCAGCGCGGTCACCACGCGCGACGGCCGCAGGAATGATCGTAGGTCCACTTCTGTAAATCATACACACTTGTAATATTTTCCCACAATATTCAAAAATATATATTTACGTCAATGGTTAGGTACCTGTAGGCATGTAGTCAGGATTAAGCGGCGTGGTCTCTAACCGTGAGAGTGCAGCACGTGCCCGCATACCAAATTCTCTCACGTACGCGTCCACCGTGGTAGGTCCCGCCCATAAAAGCTGCCACTCTTCACTCACCTAAAGCGACACAGTCTATAACTAATGGAGTCATAATCGCACGAATCTTATTTTAAGTTGGGTTTTACTTCCAATAAAAATCAGTCATTTATTAGTTGTAATAAAAAACTATGAGTATTGCGTATTTGCGAATTGCGTATATTGAGTATTACGTACAGTATGCAGCGCGGTCGCGGCGGCGCGGTGCGTGCGCGCGTGTTGCGCCAGGCCGGCGTGCAGGCGCGGCGCCGCGCGCAGGGCATCGCGCGCCTCGCCCTCGCACGCCCAGCGCCACCAGCCGCCGCCCGCCTTAAAGAAACAGTCCTACTTAACACATACTCATCAAATAAAATAAGCCAGCTACTAACATAAAACCACTGTACTCGTTTAATTTGACTGTGACAAGCAGTTTCCATAAATAAATCCAAGAAAATAATCGCATTTAACGCAACACTAACTAGGGTATCCCTAAGTCTAGGTACTACTATCTGTATTGTCATTCTTATGGTTCCCTACCCAGTTGGTAAAAAACGGAACATTCGTCCGTCACCAGCTGTATCTGAGCCCGTATCTGAGCAATTATAACTAGAACACATTTTTTTTAAATTTTGTTTTTTTTTGGGTTTTTCGACGGAACCCTCAGTGGCGTGAATCCGGCTTGAAATAACTGATTTAAAAACACATATCTTACCTTTTCTACTTGAAAGTCTCCTTTTAAAAATGGGCTTCCGGACATAAGTTTCTTCCAAAGGGACAAAACTGATTTGAGTGGTGTTAGATTATCAGCTTTGTTGGCAAGACTGGCAGTTGATTGTAATTCTGTGAACATAAAATCTTTGTCATACGTACCATGGTGTTTCTGGTATACAATTAACTTACAGTCTTTTAGTTACAAAAGGTGGTCAACTAACGTTAGAAACAATCAAGTAATTACCTTTCAGATTCGTTATGATATTATTGGCCGCATTTTTTTCCCAAGCGACACGGCAATTAGCAGGCAAAGCTAGGAGTTGTGGTGTATCGATATCGGGTAACGCGTCAAAAGCAGGAATGTAGTCCTAAAAAAGTATGCAATATTAATCTTAAATAAAAAAAACATTTTTCATTTTTTTTTATAAAGCAAATTTATATTCTGTACGTAAGTCATTAGTGGAGCTCGTGGCTAAGCTATAACCGCATAAGTGAATCGATCACAGGTTAAGCCACGCTTGACGCGGTTGGTCAGTAGATGGGTGACCATCTTTGTCATAACGAGTTCCTCCGTGTTTCAGATGGCGCGTTAAATTCTGGGTCCCGGCTGTTATTCCTACATCTTTGACAGTCGTTACAGGTAGTTAGAAGCTTGAAAGTCCGACAACCATTCTAACCAAGGGGTATTGTGTTGCCCAGGTAACTGGGTTTAGGAGGTCAGATAGGCAGTCGCTCCTTGTAACATAAGTCATTAGGTAAGTTTTAAGTGAATTTAGAGCCTAAAGTTGTTGTTACCGTTAGGTTTTTCGTCATGGGCAGCTGTTGATCGAGCGGCGCGGGTCGCCAGCGCGCGGCCAGCGCGGCGTCGGCCAGGTAGCGGCGCTGCAGCGCGCCCAGCACCCGCGCGTCCGCCTCGCCGCACACGCGCGCGCCGTACATGCCCACCGCGGCGCGCGCGCCCACGCCCACGCCCACGCTGCCGCCGCCGCCCGCGCTGCGGATCAGACGAGCGCTCGCCTCCGCATCGCCCCACTCCCACTCATAGAACTGCGACCATCCTGCTCAAGTATTATACCTTTAGTTCTCTTTCCAATGAAGGGTTAAAAGCTTCAAACCGCAGTAACATGAAAAGACAACTTGGGTGACCAGAAGTGGCAATATATTTGTTACGGCCTCATACTGAAACGTACCTTCAGGGACGTAAGCGCGTCGCTCCTGCACCACGGCGTGGAACAATGCGAGCGCGGCGTGAAGCCGGACGGTGTTGGGGTCGCCCGTGTACGCGCCCCACGCATTCAACGAGCTCATCACGTTGTTCTTAACGCCCTCTGGCGCCTATTCATTGACCGTTGTGAAATAATTGTAAATAAGTAAATACATTTTTCACAACACTAATGGTGATAAAGGGTTCATTGAAATGTGAAACTTACCTCCAGTATGACATTCACGCAAGCGTTAGAAATAAGTGGCGGTATGTCGCGGTCTTCGGATAATATCCATAATCGGAACTCCTCATTGAAATGGTCAGCCTAAAACAATATAGTATATTAAATACCATTTTAATAAAACAATATTTTGTTTTGAGTGTTCGCCCGATTTATTGGATAATTAAAACGAACCGGTGATTCCAAGTAGGCGGAGATAAACGCCTGCAGGTCGTCGGTAAAAGGGGAGGCTCCTAAGAGGATGGCGAGCCAGTTGCCACCGCGAGACGACTCGAGAGCAATCTCCCATGCGTCTCGACCTTCCTCTACCCCCACCTGAATAAAAATAATATTAATCAAAATGTCGTACATGATTTAAACATAAAACACCTTTACATCTTAATATATGTAAATCTCGTGTCACAATGTTTGTCCTCAATGGACTCCTAAACCACTTAACCGATTATAATAAAATTCGCACACCATGTGCAGTTCGATCCAACTTGAGAGATAGGATAGTTTAAATATCAAGTTATAGTCGCAATTTCTTCTAACCACGCGGACAAAATCGCGGGCAATAGCTAGTAGTGATATAAATCTATTTGTTTTATAAATTTTGAGACTTTCGAATGGTTGGTATAAGTATACTCATGTCATCTTCATTTCTAGCCCTTCTTCAGTATATTATAAAGTATTAGTTACGTATGTGAGTGTAGTGTGCGCGGCGGCCGCGGTTAGGGCGTCCCGCGCATGCGCAGCGAGCAGCAGACAGGGCCGGGGCGCGCGCGGGCCCCGCCTCGCCGCCGCACGGGCTCGCTGCACCGGGGCCCCGCCCTGCAGGACACCCGCACCTGCACGCAGGACAATATAGCACTTATTTAACTGAAACTTAACTTAATTATCGCAACATTTTCCACAGCATCCATAGGCCCTGAAATTGCTGCGTTATTTAAACCTCTTTCATATACCGCGTGAATCTGCGGGCTAGCGTATTACACGTGACAGCCAGTGTCCAGTGCCCCAGGTATGCATTCTTCTAAACTACTCAGCCACTCTCCGACTTGAGAACGTCCATCAAAAGAACCACGGCCGAAAACATACAAAGGTACATTTTATTGAAACTAGAAAAAAATGATATTACCAATAAATACCTACCTACTAAACCTACTTAATAAATATATACCGATAAATGTTCACAGATTGTTGCAGTGTTTTTTCAGTATAGTTAACATGTCGACGTATTCAATAACAAGTCGTACTCATACCTAGTAATTGATCCACGAGGGCCACAATAGCTCGATACACACTGTCCGGTCGTGTTACTGTAACGGCGACGACAACCTCGAACGCGGTGAGCTTCATCTTATTAATTATATTGATGTCGCCTGTTTGAAGGAACTGCTTCCATTCTTCTTCGTTATTCAATGATAATCTTGCAAAAAGATCTGTATTTACTTCCTAAAAAGAGTACCACCAAAGTTAGCTATATATGTACTTTTGTATCTTTAAGGTATTTATTTGCTGAATAATCAATGAACCTTCATACCTTCAGTTTAGCTACTTTTTTAACACAATCTTGCGGTATCCAAGAATATTGTCTTCTTATTTCATCAACGTTACTAGTATCTTCTAAATCATAGCTTCCTAAGAATATTTGCCAGAGCTAAAAAAAATACAATTAAAGAAATAAATATTCACGGTAACATTGTCTTGGACTAATAAATTAATAAGGTGTATGAGACTTACCTCATTTGGTATCAGTTTATCGTACACCTGTTTTAAAAGGTACAAAACAACAACATATTTGTCTTTCTTATGTAAGCCAAGTAAAACCCTCTCCATAATTTTTCGTGTTACATACTTGACAACTTCATCACTGTTTATATTTGTTTGGTCCTAAAACAAAAATAAATTTAGAAAAAAAACAATCACAGATATAAGGCCACGACTTCAGCTTATTGCGGGCATATTGGCAGTCGGATCTTATTAACTTGCAAAAGGAGGAAGAAGAAGCCTGAATACTCTCACGATACGGCAAAACGAATTTTGTTGACGCGGTCAATATTTTCATTCTGAAAAATGGGCAAAATAGTGATTAAAAGCCAATGACCTGTTGCCTCCGTACAGCTTCTACAAACACATGCTGTATGAAGTCGACGGGCAGCGTGATGAGTGGCCAGCGCTCAGCCAGGCTGTTGGTGGCCAGTGCCAGTAGCGCGGTGCGGGCGGCGGCGGGCGAGTAGGCGCGCGCGGCCGCCGCGGTCGCCTCCTGCACGCCGCGCGCCGCCGACAGGGACTCCGCGATCGTCGCCTTCGTGGCGCGAGTCTTGCTCAGAGATGCCAGTACACCCGTGTCTTGCAAGATCTCTGCTTTGTTTGATAGCTCGCGGAGTAAGTTCTCCTAATGTAGTTAAAATAGTTGAAATGAGAAATGATTTCAGTTAAGTCTTGAATTATATATCATTTGACAGCATTCTTTTGCATCTTTGAAACCTGGAGTGTTATAAAATACGTATACAAATTAAAATATTCACGAACCTGTAGCTCATGTTGCTGTTTTTGTAAAGTTGCCTTCTTTAATTTTATCTCTCTATTCTTTTCGTCTACTTCAGGATTTTGCTGTTGCAGAGCGTAGTTGACTAGCTGATCTATAAAAGTTTCATAATTATGTATTCAATGACCGCTCATTTTTTTGTCCTTAAATATGGAATTGAGTCTTACAACTCTAATTTGTTATAGGCCTCGAATATAGTTCGAGGCCAAAATGTGTATGGCGTAGGATTGAGTAATTTTGTCTTTTTTGACATCGAAGTCAAATTATGATGCAGTATTATAAATGAGTAAAGGTACCGGTAAGGGCGTGGTGTGTGGGCGTGAAGTTAATCCTGGCGAGTGCGGGCGCGGCGTGCGGCGGCAGCGGCGGCGGCGCGCGCGCCTGCAGCAACACGCGCGCGCCGCCGCCGCGCCAGCTCCAGTGCAGGGACTCCACGTCGCTGATCACCAGCGTGCGGCCCAGTCTGACAGGATACAACACGCGGTAAACACAGTTGCTATTTATAGAACGAAAGTAAACTGCGAACGTGCTATGTAATTATACACTACTTAAAACCATAATCAATTACAAAGATATCCAAAATAATTTAACATGATAGCTAATTTAATTCACAAACATTGAAAATTCCCGTATGCACGCATGATGGTACAGTTTGTTAATTGTTGTTACGACTCGAATGGATAAGTCATATAACTTACCTGGCAGCATATTGAACAGCAGTTGTCAGTTTCTCACTACGTTGCGATATGAAATCGCATTGGGAGTCTGCCAGCGTATTCTTTAGCCAAGCCAAACCCTCACCATCTGGGTCCACAATTAAGGGGGTAAAGCCGCACTTTTGACTCTCCAAATACTAAAATTATTAAAATGTTTAGTCTGCTAAAGTATTAAGGAATTAAGAACGGTAGTAATAAGATCTAAATTATATTTTTGTTACGTACCTGATCAATCAATACCGCATTTTTAATAGCAGAAGAATCTGACGGAAGACCATCGGCTTCCCATTTAAGTTGTTTCTCAGTAGACGACAAGAAATTTATGATCGAAAACGATGTATCCTTAAAATCTATAAGTGCACTCCATTTCTCAACAAAGGTCCTATAACACAGTCAACATTTTTAGCACATAGCAATTATGTTTAAATAATTTGTATTAATTTTAAACAAATTATCAATTATCGTACCTGGCAAGTGGTTCGGTCACATCAGGCAAGTAGACGATGTATGCCGCTGATAGTAACGACCGTTGATTTAGTTGAGATATTTCTTTAGATATGTACTCCAACTGGAAAAAGAAATAATCCACAATCAATTAGCAAACCATCATCAGTATGAAAACTACCAGCTAGCGAGATGTGCGGCGCCATTTATTGCAAACTAAAATATAGGAAATTTCTTAAATATTACGTCATTCTCCCAGGCGGCATATTCGTGTGCCAGTTGCTCGATGAGGTCGGTAGCAGCGCGGATGGTTTCGTTGGCCTGCGTCAGTTTGAGTTCCAGCCCCGCGGCGTCGCGTGTGTGCTGGCCCAGCTGCTGCTGTAGCGCTGCCACACGCTCCTCTACTGTGGCTAGCCCGCTAGACAGAGCTGCCATCTGTTGTTCGGCGTCTGTTAAATTTCTGCCAAAAGTAATCGTCATTGCGAAAACAAAATCAAAGGTTTATATTTCAAGTATGCCGTTACCCAGGCACTTTCAGAACGTTACAATGATGACTTTCATTCTTATGGAGAAGAATTGGCAAGAACTCCAACAGCGGATTACAATTAACTATTCGGTGAAAAAATATCCATAATTTTATGGCAAAATTATGGTAGTTTATCAGTCCAGTAATGTCCAGTCTCAAGGCCCAGTACTAAGTTATTGTAATTGATAGAACCAATATAATACCCCTTGTGTAACAAGGTGAAATTATAAGGTGCTAACAAGGCAGCAGGTGTGTGTGTGCTCACTTGTGCAGCTTGGCCTGGTGCGCCTGCAGCGGCTGCACGCGCTGCAGCGCGGCGGCGTAGTGCAGGTTGGCGCGCACCCAGGCCGCCAGCGGCGCCACCGCGGCCGACGCGCGCCGCGCCGTCGCCGGGGAGAACGACGCGCCGCGGCTCTCCAGCAGCCGCTGCACGCTCGCCAGCGCGCCCGAGCTGATCTGCGACGCGTCCAGGCAGCTGCCGCAATCAAACTTACTGGTTATCGCCACTCTATTATTGTTATTATATGCACAATAGATGCAAAATACCCTTTATGGCTGTAAATACAAATAATCAAAAGACGTAAAGTTTAATTAGCAACTAACTAAGCGTTATGTTTCTTTGCCTTTTCGCCATCATTCTCATAGTAAAAACTGTTAAAAATTATATCCAAAATTACCGAATATCCTCTTTCACGCCCCGTTTCGATAGGAAATTCTTCATAGAATGCCATGAAGTGTCAGCGATACCCATAAGTCTTAATACGCCCTCTAACACATCACGCACTACTTCCGGCGGGGCTCTAAGAGATCGCACCTATAAAATCAAATTTTTACATAAGTTTTATTTATGAATGAAACTATGTCTGTTTCACTCTTTATTTAAATATAAATCGGACTTACTTCACTAAGAGACTCTGGCCGTATATCTCCAACAGCTGACCGCGCTTCCGCTATAATAGGTTCCACAGCTGCTAATTCAGCTTCTATTTCTTTTTTCCTGTACAAAAAGCCTACAATTAGAATCTAGAAGTAAGATTATTTTTTTCTTTAATAAAGGCCTACGTTGTCCGAGACGAAGATGGTGTGATGATCAAGTCAAATACGCGGGGCGCAAGTGGCAGGAACTTGCAAGGAACATAGAGGTTTGGAAGAGAAAGGGGGAGGCCTTCGCCCAGCAGTGGGATCAAAAACAGGCTATATATAAAAAAGGACTCACATCAATGTCATCTTTATGTCTAAATAACAAAATTAGTGGCCTTACTGCGCCTGCAGCTTCTCGTTCTCGAGCTCGATGTTCCGCTTGAGCGCGTGCATCTCGTCCTTGTGGTCGGTGTTGGCGCGCACGGTGGCGCTGATCTGCTGCAGCGCGTGCGCGGCGGCCGCCTGCTTGTCGCGCAGCAACAGCTCCTGCTGCGCCGCCTCGCCCTGCAGCCGGGACACGTCGCTGCGGGCCCGCCGCAAGGCTTCCACCCCCGCCTGGTAATCAACCAACAAATTATAATAAATTGGCACCTTTAAAAAGACCCTACCTTGCCACAACCCATCTTTTTCTCGCATACTTATATGTTATGTCATCTCGCTTTTACCATCTTATGGCTCTTTCCAGACGTAGAAAGTAATATTTATTTACACATATTGCTCGAACTGTATCTTTAATATTCATATGCCACGTTCTTATATAATATCTTATTATTATACAATGATTACTTCCGCTTACCGAAAGCATATTTTGCCTTTGCACCAATGCGGTTTTCTTCCTACTGAAGATATTGTGATATGACTTCACGAAGTTAACGTATCGACACGGGGCTTGTTTCCACTCTTCATCGATACTTTTGTGAATGTTCATAAATCCGTCAACGGGCAATGCTTCAACTTGTTCTTTAGTCATATCTACTGCATTTTCTTTTAATAATCTGAAATATAACATTTCACGATCTTACTTGTGAATGAAAACAATTCGTGCAATAATGATGTTCTCCAAAACTCAGTCATTATCAAATATAATGTATCTTACATACTTGTTTAGGTGTAGATAAAAATTCTTTATTCTCATAGATATAAAGAGAGCAACTTACATAGGAATAGAAAATAATTAAACAATTTTTTTAATGTTACAATACCTAATATTCAAAACAATGTGGAATTTGCTATGACATAATACTACAAGCAAAACTCTACCTTTTCAACTAGAAACCATGTGCAGCGGTGGTACATTATGAACTCTAAGTGCAAAGTGATCCATACACAGTGGGCGGTGCCTATACCTATGTACGATGAGACGTGGCATCTCGCGCAACGTCTCGTCAGACCAGCGGTCTAACCAGACTACGTTGCCGTCATTGTATAGTAATGGATATTTGTCCATTAGTTCTGGCAGATTTTCTTGATTTTTGTCTAAGCATATGACAATGCCGAGGTTTTCTTTTATGTCTGAAACAATTTGTTATTGTGTTGATTCGGATACCGTTGGTTATTATTGTTGGTAGTTTAAAATTAAAAGGAAAAACGTGTTGTCCCGAGCGTAAGCTTTGAGGCTTATGTCCCGGTAATGGACTAAGATAGGCAAATGATGATGATGATAGTGCCTTCACTGTTTTTTTTTGTCTTTTGGTTTCGTAACATGTCATGTCTCGAAAGGAGAAGATATCGCTATTGCAATAAGACAGCTAGCTTACTCCGCAGCAGGTTGTGTTGTGCGTCGGCGGCGGGGCGCAGGGCCGCTGGCAGCGCGTGCGGGGCTCGCGCCCGCCGCAGCGCCTCCAGCGCGCCCAGCGCCGCGCCCCCCAGCGCCGCCTCGCGCACCAGCGCCAGCGAGCGGCGACCCTCGCCCGCAGCGGATACCGCCTGACCACACGCACAAACGAGCGAAATATAATACTTATATCAGTTATTCTATCATGGGTTATCCACGTTACGGGCTCTGTGCACTCAAATTCTTTGAAATATTTATAAACCTTTAGAAATCTACAAGTTTAATAGTCTAAAAAATCTGGAAACCCACGTTTTATGTGTCCTTTAAAATTTTATCAGAATCGGTCCAGCCGTTTTTCGAGTAGTGCCTCAAAACTAAGTTGCAAAAATCCAACCGGAAGGACAAAAAATCAAACAAGAAAGTGAGTGTATAAAAATGTGGGAAATATACTATTACAGTAGCTTAAAATTATCATATTATAATATTTCATAAAACATTGGGGCTCACATTTTTAAGCTGTGTATTGAACTGTGCTTCGTTATTTATGATAAACAAAGATGCTGGTAACGCAGCTGCAACAATATGCGCTGCAGCCAGTCGACCCACACCTGCAGTACCGATGCACACTAATAAAGCACCGTTCATCTGAAAATATCAATATATAATTGCACTTTCACACTTATGTAAAAAAAAACAAATAATATTTCTATTAATTGCGATAGTTACCGTTCGAGCCATAGCTGGGATCAAAAGAGCTAGCTCTGAACAAACCTCAGCACCAGTTTCTCCAAATACATTTTGTTCGTGTTCAGACACTGAAATAATAAATTCACCATAGAATTAAAGATTAATCGCAGATATTTCAACCATTAAGCTGAAATTATTTAATACTCACAGCATTGGTTGATAAGTTGTTGAGTTTTTTGATACCAGACGTCGTAATCTGACCGTTCTAAATACACGCCTTCAGTTCGTAACTTGCAAGCAAAATACATTTCTTCTGTATTGACTTTTAAATATTTTCTTGATAAGGCGTTAAACATAGCTTTCTCTTGCTCGGAAACTAGTCTTTCTCTGAATATGAAGTTTGCTTCTGCACTAATTGCCTGCAAATGGTCGTACCCGAAATGATTAAAAGGACTTTAAATCAACAGGTTTACCCGTACTTACCGATTACAGGCTAAGGATGCCCTAGGCTAGGATGGCTAAGGATCTATTCACTTTAAGTAATGTTGAATATTTGAAGTATGACATCACTCTATGACGTGTAAAGCGCCCTCTTACTTTACAGATGCTACCGTCTTATTTTAAGAAAAAGTGGTAGGAATTATTTTTGACTTACGATTAAAAGTTGGTCCATATCAGTTGGCTTGTACCACTTGATGTTTTCACACAACCTCTTCAAATGCGAAGCGTTCCATTTGTAATGCGCTTGCGAGAAGAAGGTATCTGTCACCTGTTTAAAAGATATATTGATGAAAGAGTACGCAGCAATTGTGTTTGGTAAATCGGCTAACCAACTTTAACCCCAGAAAGTTTGTTTCGACATTACTTCTCAGGGAAGTCAGATAGGAAATTTAATTTAATTTCTCGAGATATCCACTGTTCGACTAACTTCGACTAACATTTTCGACTAACTTCATATTCTTTTGGTCTGATCTTGTGACTTGAGTCTAATTACACATTTACCGACCTCATAATATAATTGAATATAAATTAACCTACAAATTTACATACCTCTTTGAACATAGAGAGAACTGTGTCAGCTAGGTTATTGATTTCTATTATTGGAATACTCTTATCGACACTGATCTTTAAATAATTCGTTGCTATTTCCAATAGTTCTTCATCATCCGGGTCGCTGTAAGATAAAATAAATAAACTAAATTGTGAAAAAGCTTGAGTGAAATTTAACTACTATAATAAATAATAACAAGCTCTTTTAAAGGTATCTATGTTTACTAAAAAAAATTAATACTAATTATAACATATAACACCACCCATTATCTGTGGGATATGTCTCAAACCTCAGAATAGTAAGGTCCATAGCAGCGGCTAATCGCGGTGATATAGCGTTGAGTTGTGTAGCCGTGGCCAACACTCGCAGCGGTACGACTTGACACCACTGAGTGCCGGTGCCACCTTCCTCGTCGGTACCTCGAGACCAGAAACCGTTGTGTTGTATTAACTGAAAGCAAGAACGGGTCTTAGAAACTGAAACTATTACTACTACAATCTGCTGAGATGCTTTAAACGATGCGACTTTTTACCACTATTCTACAATCAGGACAAGAATTTTGAAGTTCACATAGCTCGTAGCACATCAGCCCGCGCCACCCCCGCCCGACCGGACCAGGTTGAGTACAGCCTACCTGCAGCAGGAAGTTGTGCACGGGGCTGGAGCGCCAGCAGTCGGCGCGCACGCGGTGCAGCGCGCGCAGCAGCAGCGTGCCGCGCCAGCCGCCCGCGCCACCCCCGCCCGACCGGACCAGGTTACTCTGACGGACAGACATCCACCTCGGGTTGTAAATAACCTTAATAAAGTTGTAACGTTTGCACAGGGCTTACCAAATTGAAAATATTCAGTTCAGTATTTTTTTTCATTCGGATCAGTGTTTAAGAAATCTGTAGATCATGCACTTACCCTTTTTAGCTCAGCGATGATATCAGTGGGTTCTAAAATGGGTGTGCAGTCAATTATTATGACTGCCGAGTTACAATCCTTCACTATGTACTCGGCCAGGAGACTGAAAAAGAATATCATGCGTTTAATTTTATTTTTATTTTTGATATTTCTACTTGAACAACACTGATTTTTTCCCTATTGTTTATAAGCATATAAAAAGAGACAGGGGTGTGCTACTTTAGGTTTAGTAATGACACGAAAAGAATAAGCAAAGTATGTGGTGCGACTGTTACTTGGCGGCGGCGGCGTCAGCGGCCAGCAGCAGCAGGTGCGCGGCGGGCGAGTGCAGCGCGGCGCGCAGGGCGGGGGCGCGCGCGCCCAGCCGCCGCGACATGTACAGCCGCTCCGACACCCACTCGCAGCCCGCGCCCGCGCCGCACGCCACCGCCCCACACACCTGCACGTGATACATACACTACAGGTAATGACATAACGACAGGACTTAATCATTACACAGTTGCCGCGGTATTTTGCATTACAATTTTGCTTTCGGTAAAGCTCTTCGCTGCTTTTACAGGTTTTAAGCGCGGAGAAGGTCCATTATGATTTTTCCGAATAAAGAAATATGAACCTATAAAATTCGCCCGGAAAAATAAACGAAAAACCTTTCTGACGCAACAACGCAATGGAACGGGATCTCGCTTTGCTTTAACAACAATTATTGCCCGTAGGTGAAACTTATAGGTATACCTAACTTTCAGAATAAACTTTCTGTTATTTTATATTGCTTTTCTTATTAACTTACCGCATCATGAAAGGCATCAATAGCATTATCTTTGAGAGCGTCGACGACAGTTCGTTCTATGGCAAGGTAGACCATTTCTTCTGGTACTGTGCCAACCGTGTTATAACCTGTATCTTGAACTATGTACTCAAATTGAGTTAGTATTTGTTTTACCTGAAAAAATACGTTAATATAGAAGGCGTTAAAAATGAAAAAAAAAGATTAAATACTAGTACACCTCATTACTAACCACAGAAATGTTATGAAGTTTCAAAGCAAGATCGGACTTATGATCTGCTAGCCACTGAATGCATTTCTTGATAGTTTGTTGTAATAGAGGCAGCGCTAGTTTTGCATTTTCGTTATCAAAATCAGCTTTACTCATCCAAGCATCCAACACGTCCAGGTCGCAGCTTACATCGTCACTGAAAGGTTTTGAATAAACACAAATATTTTGTTATTCGAAAAGCAGTACAAAAAATACATACTATTACAACTAAAATGTATCTGTACGCCAACTTTATTACATTTTATTTATTGATTTTAATTGAAGGCATGTGGTAAGAAGGCCAAGCACTCAAATAATGTAAAATACTCTTTGTAAAACAGCAATAATCACTGTGAAAACGAAAAAAAGGCAAAATTTTGTGCCTAGCAAACACTTACCTGAAAAGTATGATCCCCATTCGCGAGATGGTAGCGGGTGAGGCGTACTCCAAGCTGTGGGTTTCGAAGAGGAAGTTGACGTTGGCACCGAACTGTATCCGCCAGCCGGAGGGCAGCGTGAGCAGGCGGTTGTCGTCTAGCACTGAGTTCAGCGCCTCGATCCACTCCGGGTCGATGTCGCCGTCGCACACAACCCACGACCACACGTCTAGCTCGCATAATAAGTCGGTGTGATAATCAATGAAGTACTCATGCATTGATATGTAGTTGAAAAATAACTTATACAGAAGGTGGTGCTTCACTTAATGTAGCTTTCCTATTAAATTATTCTAGACGGCTAGGAAATCCCAAATGAATTTCTGATTCACCCTTTGAAATATGTTATGGTAGATCAGAAATAAACGAATAGAGTTAAATTAGCTACTTGTTATTAAAACATACCACTTGGTTGGTTGGATATTTCAAGTGCAGTGGATGATATAACGCCGTCCGTCCACTGGCGTGTGTCGTTGTCGATATTTCCCAGAAGCCACTCTCGACTCATCGCTTTTGGGCATATTATGTACTCCACTATGCTCTTGCCCTGAAGAGCTAGAGCCTAGGAAACCGAAAAATTAACTGAAGGTTGCGGGTTAGTCTCGTTTTAATTTTAAACCAAATTTTTAGGCAAAAAATGACACAAATCTTTTGTGTCATTTTCTGTATCTAAATAAATGGAGAATAGGCATCACATACGACATCTTCTAAGATTTTCGTACTTACAGATTTTAAGAGTCGTCTGATGGTAGTTTTACCAGATCCCGGTGGGCCGACGATCACTACGCCCATTCGTTGCTGCATTTGTTCGTACAACTCAACACACTTTTGGATCTGATAAAATTAAAAAGTTTTAAAATAGAACAAGTAGCTGGGAATTAACCAAAAGTAATAACAATAAATAACTATATTCAAGTACCTGGAATTTGTTGTGCACTAGATTGAGATTCGCGACTGTAGTTTCAAGCGCTGAGATTATTGGGTCAGAGCTGGATTCCTCGGAGGGGACGTCCGCAAACACCAACGACAATATGTTTTCAAATCTGTAGGCATTTTTTCTCATTTGTTTATATATTAATACGAGGAAGAATTTCCTCTTTCAAATCTTACACTGCAAACAGTCTATCTATTCAACTTATTCGAAATAAACGTACCTTTGTGCATCGTATCGAGTAAGTTTAGACAGATTATTGAGTGTGAGCACACGTCGTGCGGCAGCTCGCTTCTCGGTTAGGTCTCCATTCCGATTCTGCAGCATGGCGGCACAACTGCCCACTGCTGCTTTCAGCGCGCGTAAGCCCCAGTCGTAATGACGCTGATCGCTCAGTAATGAGCTGCGAAATTGTTCTAGATGATAAACATGCTTACTGTTCCAGCAAACATTTTGCAGTACAAATAAGTTCTGCTCGATTCTCAGACCACGTACTGAAAAAATCATGAGAATCGGTCGAGCCGTTTCGGAGGAGTTCAAATATGTACCGTGAGACGAAAAGTTTATATACATATAGAGTTTGTTATACTTGGTTGATAAAGGGAATAGAGACAAAAATTACATAAACAGTGACTTTTACAACTTCAAACTGGATTGTTTTTGTCGGCGCACTACGTTCGTTTATTTCTTGCCCATTAAGTATTTAGTGGTTTTTGACAATATTTGATAACAGCACAGATTTAGCGTACCTGGCCAGTGTGAAGACGTCGTGCAGGTCGTGCGCGAGGTGTTCGGCGTGCGTGACGGCGGCGGCGGCCAGCAGACGCGCGGCCAGGCGGCGCGCGCGCGGCTGCAGCATGGCGGCCGGGCGCAGCACGCGGCGCAGCGCGGCCGGCAGCGCGCGCCGCCCGCCGTAGCCGCGCCCCGCCGGGTTCAGCGTGGCCGCCACGCCGCACCAGCCCGACACGCGCACCTGCCACACGTCACCTCATAAACACAACAACCTTCTATGGACTCTTTTACTGTTGGTGCCTCATTAAAAGCACACGCTATAAATGATTACTTGGAAGAACACAAGAACGACAGCCGGCGGCATAAGGAATGCTTTCCAACTTATTTGGATTGTAAAGTATTTAACCCTATGTAATAAAATATTTTTCTAAAAAAAAAGAACGATTTTTCTTCATTAGTAGATCATATTAAACATAAAATACAATTATATTAACTCATTAAAAGCGAATTTAATATAATAAACAACTTCACTATACATTAGATCTAACGCATACTTGTAAAATGCAAAAAGAATCTCTCCGGCGGGGAATCGAACCCCGGTCTCCCGCGTGACAGGCGGGGATACTTACCACTATACTACCGAAGACTTGTATCACAATTGCAAAATTACAGTTCAAGTTACTTAAATAGAATAGTACGAGTAATTCAGAGTTCTTATAATGACTATCGCACATACCATTCCAATTGCGACACAACAATCTATAAAAAGTAATAACTTTTAAATAGCCTTACATGTTTTCCATTGAGGATAGCTGTGTGTTCGGAGCCGGGCGTTCGATCGCTAGAGACGAAGAGCAGAGAGGAAAGCTGATGCGATACAGCTGCTAGTGTGTGAGCAGATAGGCGGTTGAACTCGTCGAAGCAGCCCCACGCTCCGCACAGGGCCAGCCCGGACAGCAGGCGGCCCATGCACTCCGCATCCATGGCCTACAATCAATAAGCTAATAACTTAAGAACTACTTATCGTAAAAGTGAAAATGAAAATCTAGTTCTGCCTGATGTAAAAACCCAACAGCTGAATAAGACTAATGTGTTACCTCATCACAATTGAAGATTAACACTAAACGGCCAACGAGACTTCCCAATGCCTTAACCGATTCTGTTTTTCCAGTTCCTGCTGGTCCAAATGGATTTCCCACTAAGCCAAGATGTAGAGCCTGAAATTATATTGGTTTTTGTAGTATAGTCATTCATAACAAGTCATAATCAGTTACGCCACTTGTCCTTAAGTACTAATACATTTTTTCTAAGTACCTAGTTGCAACCATGTAGGTATAATATTTCGATAACAAACTATGAATTACCTGTGTTAAAATAAAGAAGCAATCATCAGCTAGTTCCGTACGGACGAACTGACCCGTGTTGACTCCCAGATACTCGTAAGAGTACGATATTACAGCTAAACCCATTTTAGCTACCACTTCTTTGGAGCCTAGCAAATAAAATCTGCAATGAAAAACGAATAAATCACATACCTTCACAAGATACCTATATCTGAAAGAATTAGCCATTTATTTAAATTTGTCTAATACATATGAACAAAGTTAAAACTGTTATAATAACAAAACATCATCGCCCTCCAATATAAACAGCGAGATACTTACCTCAACTGTTTTTGCCACAGCCAGTCGCTAGTTGACACGACATTATTGTCTATCAGAATTCTGATGACTGACGAATAATGAGCACATTGTAATATAATAATAATAATAATAATAATATCTTTATTTCGAACCAGAGTCCATATTTAGAAATACAATTTAAATACTGTTAAGGAACACATTAACTCACTTAACGCTAAAAACAAGAATCGACGGTTTTTGTATAGCCATCCAGTGCCTCATGATATCATTATTTATGTCCTGAGATACAACGGCCAGAAAACTGTTAGCGCCATCCCTCACCCGCCGCAATAGGGATGCAATTCTTTTTCGCCTTATGGCAAAAAAGTCGTCTATACGAGCCTCTGCGAACATCCCCGAAGCGCTGCAGAAGCGAGGTAGACCCAACAGCATCCTGTATCCGTTATTATACTGGACCCGTAAGGCACTGTAGGCCTTCTGCGTATACTTGACCCATAGGCTGCACGTGTAAAAAGATTGACAGTACGCTTTGAATAGCGTGTTTTTAATTGGTTTTGAACAACGTGCAAACCTACGAGCCAGCATATTGCATCGAACCGACAGTGCCCTACGTTCCCTCTCCAGATCCATATCATCACTCAGACTATCTACGACCCAGTGACCCAAGTACTTAAATTGTTTGACCCATGTAATATGAGCGCCTGTCTTTTACGTCGCTCACTTTCGTCCTCTATTTCGGCTGAAGCATAGTATGAATTTTCCTTTTCAATATTGGCATTTAATTTATGTAATTCCTTTGAAGTTATTGCCTTTTCAGCTTGCTCTGTGAAACGAATGTTTTGTGCCAGACAGAGTATTTGTGTCGGCAATGAAAATGGATCCTGCTCCTGTAGTGAATTCGTAACTATGCATTTCAAGGTCATGTTTTTAAGGGATGATCGCATTTCGGCTTCCAAGTTCTTCAACCATACCTGCAAAATACAAGGATAACGCATGGTAAAACGCGTTCCAATATTTTTTAAGAATACAAACGGTATAGTTTTAAGTGACCGTACCTCAACAGGGCAGTCGATATCAACCGGGTGGTCTAGTTGGAATGTTTCTCCGTAATGACTGCACAGTGCAGTAATGGACATATCACCGGGACCAAGACGCACTCCAGTGATTCCCGTGAACAGTTTCTTCAGATGGTTTTGCATAACGGCCGCTCGACCGTCTGCACCGGCACGAGCTTGGCCCAGTAGCTCTAACAAGTCATCGTCACTCAAGAAGTAAAGTCTGGGAAATACTGAGCGTTTTTCCTGAAATTATGTTGATAAACATATTAGGTACAATATGATCTGTATAATAACCTTTTTTAATCTGATCCTTGTTCCAGAAAATGTATATCCCAAAAAGTATTGTACTTTACCATTTTATATCTAAATACAAAATAGCTTAGATATATGAAACACAGGCCGGAATGTGTCATAGCTATAGACCTTGTTGATATCGAGTACAATATTCTTTTAGTATTTTAACATCTTGTTGGTACAGTGAATGCATTGTCGTAGATTCAATAAAGAAATGATGTCATAGAAGTAAAAAAAGGAACGGGAATTTAGTAAGAACTCGTTACACCACTATATTAACATATCTTGATGATATAACTTATTTTTTATTTTATGTACCTAATTAATAAATTGTTGACTATCCTAAGACCTTTTTTTTAAAGTCTTATTAATGAAAAAAGTCTACTTCTTTTACATTAGTATGGAGTTTAACCTTACTTTGTAATGTTCGCAAAATCACGTTATGTAAGTATGACTATTTAGATATTATATATGTACATTAAAAGCAAATCGTAAACCGGAAACTGTATGTTGTGATAATGGTTTTATTTCAGTCATTTGATTTATGACCGTTACTTACATCTATATACACATTGAGGGCCGACTGGCAAGCTAAAAGCTGCTCAGATATGGAATCCAACATCGGCTGTAATCTAGACGACTGCAAAAGTGCTGACAGTCTAGGATCAGTTTCTAAGATACGGGTGACTTGACGGAAACCTTGATCCACTTTCCGGAACTTGACTCCTAAATCTCCATCATCGTTGGATAATATTGGTTCTAAATATAACCATCTGAAATTAAAATGCAATGTTACAAAATGTTTCATATGTGAAATCGCTTTTGTCTCGAGGTGCTTTTCCCTACTTAAAGCTATAAATGTGAAAGTAACTTAGTGGTACGGCTTAACCGCTTAACCGATTTTGATAAAATTTTGTATAGGAGCAAGGGTACATTTTACTGCGATCTTTTTACCGACAACAATGCCGGCGAAGCCATGGACAAAAGCGGGTTTTATGTAATCATGACAAATTTAACCTATATAGAAGTTATTAGATTTTGTTAGAAAGAAGTGAAGTGAAGAAGTGTATCTTTACTTATATATTTTTTAAGTTTAATTCAATGGCAAGACTTGGCATGCTACTTGATAGTGTTATAAACATAACGCGTTAGTAAATATGACTGTCAGCAAGAAACACCTATCATTAATAAAAGTACAAAGTTTAATTGCTAACACATATAACTACGTTTTTATAAGCAACTAATGACTAAAAAATGTTACAATATATGCCTTGAAATGTTAGTAAAATCAACGATAAAAAAATGGTAAAAAATGTGTTTCTTCTATCGCATTATGCACTAAGCCGTGTATAGTGCCATCTTATAAAAGATTCAATTTCTATGGTTGGCAATTAAATAGACTAAACACTAAATACTGAAAAAAGAAGGGTTCGTTCGCGCCTTTGTTATAAAAAGTTGGCGTCCAGGTCTACTGTAGGTCTGCTTGTCTTATTTCCTCTCTTAGAAAAATTACAATAACCAGGATAGTTGAAAGAAATATTTCCCAAGAGGGATAATTAAATGATTTCTCAATATTTTGATATATTTTCTTTTCAGTTTAAAATTTGGCAGAATGGGAAACAACTGGTTAAAATAGAACAATTCAGTCAATTAAAATAGATCAGTCATAGATTGTACCCGTTAAAAACTATTCATTATCAAATAACTATTGCCTTTTGACCCACAACACTGTTGATAAGTATATTTCTGATACAATTACCAGTGCTTATGTGGCAACAATATATTTTTTACATATTTATTTGGTTGGGTAAGGAAGGGATGTTACATTAAAACAAGAGCATTTATGGCAATGTTTTATTAACAATTAAGTATTGATGCCTTGTATATTACAAAATCATTCATTATGGAAATATAAAATAGCATCTCAAATGCATGCCTCAAAATATGACTAAGTAAATGGAATAATAGAAACAATCTCAATATTTAAATGCAATGTCTCAGATAATTAGTCTGACAATTAGATGTTACATTTTAAGGACAAAGTATAAACTTTAAATGCATACCATATGTCAACAGTAGAAATATAAATATTTTACACAATAGTCAATTATTACATAGGATCTAAATTAGAAATGAAATAGAGGTTTCGTGGAATAAAGTATATGTAAGTGTACGTTATTAGTTAGTATTTAAAGGTTACACAGTGCCCAACTTATTTTAACAATACATACGATATTAAAATAATAGCTAGTTATCTAATCTGGCAGAACAATTAGTTAAAATAAACAATAGAGTTATTACTACACACAGAACATATACTTATGGAAAACAGCATAAAACAAAATATAATGCTCATAAATTACCTATAATTAAAAATAGCAGCAGACAACTACTTTCCTTCTGTTTTAATATAAATCAACATTATGTCACCATATACGATATAATGTTATTCTTTGGAATATTTGTCTAAATCATACAAAATCTATTTTATACTTACAATCCAGTAACACTAATTTATCAAACTTAGGTGAATCTTATTAGTCTGAAATCATACTATGATAAGTAGTACACTTGTAAATATTCAATTTAATGTCAACTAAAATTAAAATATGTGTTTAACAATGTTTATAATAGGCAAATTGTGGTGGGCTTTCTTAAGATACATATCATTTTATATTTTTTGTGGGAATACAATAATAAAATTAATTACGGTTACAAAGATTTTAGAAAAAAAAAATGAAGACAAAAAAACTTATTTTGATTCATAAGTACAATGTTACGAATGAGATACACATTTTTATGTCTGGTTACAACCCACTTAGTTTTGCAATAAAACACTGACACGGTGTAGTTAAACTACATTTAACGAATAATGAATAAGACTGAAAAAATACAGAATTATGGCACATGTGGAAAATATTTAAAAGATACCTATCCATTTATTTAGGTATTATTAAATTACTGACCAATTTCGTAGATTATTTTACGTTGTGCAAGACCTATAGTTATCTGATCGTTTTGTTATTTCTGATAGGTAGAAGTTCATTTGTGTGTTAAGCTCGCCAATTTCCTTTTCTAATGTATTCAACTGCTCATTATGATCGTTATACAAGACTTCCATATTAGCAAGAAGTTTAAGTTGCGTTTGAGTGTCACTAGCTAACTTAGTAGCACGCTTAAGTAACAATTGCGCTCGTTCTCTTGAATTTGAAGTCTGACTTGCACGTTCCGCGAGTGACATATTCGTATGTTTGAAATCCTGTCTTAACTGTCGCGCTGATTGCTCAGCGCCTTCAGCACGACTAACAACTTCATTAGCTTCTATTTTAACTTGATCGGCATCACTTTCTATTTTCAGTATGTCTTTTTGTAAATCGGAAAGTCTTAAACGAAGGCCTTCTACTTCATCTTTTGTCTTATTTGCTTGTTTCTGTGCTTCTTCTGTTTCGGTTGCTATGGGAACTAAGTCACTCTTAGCTGCTTCAATGTCATTATTTGCTTTATCAATAGCATTTTCAGCTGCATCTTGGGCCGCTTGAGCTTCATCTAAAGCGTCCAATACTTTATTTGCCATTTCCAAAGTTAAATTAGCCGCTTTATTAACAGCAGTAGCATTCAATTTTAGGGCTTTTGCTTTTTCTAAATCTGGTTTAGTTTCAGCAATAATGTTTTCGATATTAGTCAACTGTGATACCGATGAATTTATTCTTTGGGATAGTTCTGTTATTTCCTTAGGCTCTATACTGATAGACAGATTAAGGATATCATTAGCCAAAGTTCTGACGTCTGCCGGAGTATTAGACGTATTCGACAAGAATTCCTTTAATTCTGTAGTTAGATCTTGACTTTCATTTGTGACTCTTTCAGCTGATGTTTTAAAGTCATATGCTTTACTGAACAAGTCTTTTGCTCGAGACCTAACATCTACAGTATCTTGTTTAACTTGAGAGATAACTTTGAATAAATCCTCAGCAGTAAGTTCATGTTCTTTGATGCGATGTTCCGTCTTATTTGCAAAATCTAAAGCTTGTTCAGCTTTAGTGACAGCGCCTTGGTCGCAAGATATACCACCGCACGTTCCGCATCCAGCGCCACCGCAAATATCACAACTGTCACTTTCTTGACCACACATTTTTTCATTCAGTTTTGGTATCTGTGACTCTAACTGTGACAGTTGATCTCGAATATCGTCCAGTTTCTTATCATTTTCGTTTTGAGTATTGTTGAAGTTTGCATATTGCATTTCTATAAGTCGATCGGTGTTTTTAATTTGTCGATCAGTATTTGCAATAACAGTTTGTACATTTTCAGCGTCATCTGCGGCCTTTACAGCTCTTTGTTTAGCTTCTCGAGTCAAGTTAAGAGCGCCTTCTAGGTTAGCTTCTTGTAATTTTGTAGCGTTATTTCCTAAGTCAGAAGTCTTGCTTTTTAAGTTATCTATGCTAACTCTAAGCCCATCTAACGTGACGTTGCCAAGGCTAATCTTAGAAGTAAGAGCATTGAGATTTTCGTTACTCTCCTTTACTTTCTTATCGGCTTCAGTTAACAAATTTTGTAAGCTAGTTACATTAGCCATCAAGTCTTGAACTGTTGTTTTTCCTTGCTTCGCACTATCAAGTATGTTTTCTACTTCAGTCAGTTTTTTTGTCATTTCGTCAAAATCTCTTGTGTACGCTCCCGTGGCACCAACTACTTTTATTTTACTTGCATTGCCAATAGCGAATTCTGTTTGTACTCGCAATTCGTTAATTAATTGGTCCCAATTATCAAAGCATTCACCACAAGCATAGCATTCAGGAGCTTCACCTAAATAACCTCTAGCACATGTGTCGCATTTATATCCACCGATTCCAGGTTTACAAATACAAGAACCATTCTCACGCATACACTGACGTGAAACTGAACCATATAGGTCGCAGTCGCATTCGTAGCATTCAATATTAGGATCACCCCAATGATTTTCTTGACATTGATCGCACTGCCTGCCACCATGTCCTTGTTTGCACTCACATTTACCGATAAATGGATTACACTGAGGGGACAATGATCCAATAGGATCACATTCACATGGATCGCAACCTGTTCCTAAAGCAATCCTCCAATGATTTTCTGTACACTGATCACAGTTGACACCTTCGACATTCTTGAAACAGGGACACTGGCCAGTGTTGCGGTCGCAGTTACCTATTGTGAAGTTTGTACCTAATACCGAACAGTTACACGGATAACATGCTTTTTCTAAAGCATTTCCGTAATATCCTTCAGCGCACACTTCACAATGTTCCCCAGCAGTGTTATGAAGGCATTGTAGACATTTACCTGTGTATGGATCGCAATTTCCAGGTTTAGTGATATCTATATTATCATTACATTCACACTGCTCGCAAGTTCCTCTTATAGGGTCTCCATAATAATTATCCGCACATACATCACAAAGAGGTCCAGCATAGCCTTCCTTACATTCACATACGACATCTTTGCTCTCTGGGTCTAATTCACAGCGATCAGCATGACTGCTTTTATTCGGATCACCTATTACTCCAGGACATGGGCAAGGTCTGCAAGGTATGTCAAAACCAAGGCGTGGATCCCCGTAGTATCCTTCAACACATCTCTCACAACGATGGCCTTCAGTGAAATCTCTACATTCTCTACAAGCTCCTGTCCTGTCGTCGCACTCAATCGCGTGCCCATTGCAGTCACATTGCTGACAGTTAGGGAAGTTGAAATAACCAGGTTGACACAAGTCACAAGCGCGTCCATATGTATTTGCTCTACATTTACATTGACCACTAGTCGCGTCGCAGAAGTTGTCAAGGGACCCTATACTGTTACAGTCACAGCGCTTGCATCCAAATTTGCTGAAACCATATGTCCCTGGGGCGCAACGGTCGCATCTTGCACCGACAATATTTTCAACACATTGACAATATCCAGTATATTGATCGCATTGATGGCTCTTTGAACCGGTTGGGTCACACTGACATGACTGTGAACCGTTTCTTATATAGAATCCTATACTCGCATGATATTTTTTACAAATTTCAGGAACGTTTTCTCTATTGAGGTCATAATAGTATGGATCGCCACAATTGAAGCGGTCAAACTCTTCTCTTTTAGAAGTATTACTAGCCAAAAATGGTAGGTCATCAAAGGACGGAATAAGAACAATGGAATCAATTAATATAGATGCTCTAGAATTAGGTGTCCTTCTATCTTGACGTCCTAGATAAATTCTGATTTCAGTTTCCTTATGCCTTTCCAAACACACTGGCGGTGTTACTAAAACACTTCGTTGATTAGCTGGTAAATTAGTGTAAATAGTATCATCCTCAGGGCGAACATTTGCACAAGGAGAGTCCAAATCTGTAGGTGAAGGTCTTTTTACTAATATAGTAGCTTCTTCCCAGCTTATAGGTGATTGAGGCTCGTACCTGATCAAAACGTTATAATTCATGCTTTTTTCTATATTATTTATAACGAAAACAAGAGTGCTGCTCTCAGGAAGCTTCATAAACCCAGGACCCGTCCATGTTTCTTTCTTGCCATCTGGATAATTTTCCCTAATAACAACATGGCAAAGTTGACTCTGAATAGCATTATCATCTATTTGAGAATCGCACTGGCTCGATTCTCCTTCAATCACGATAGAATCAAGAGCTCCGACGAAAAAGTTTTGAATTGGTTTGTCACAACGACGTCCACTAACATTTGGTCGACATTTACATTGTCCTGTTATAACATCGCAGTCCCGATCTAAAGAACCACCTTCATCGCAATCACAAGGTTGACAACCGTCATCACTATCAGATAGTCCGTAAAATTCTGGTAAACACTGATCACAATTTCTTCCAGTAACGTGACGTTTGCAAAAGCAATTTCCAGTTGCTGCGTCGCATCCTCTTTCATTTATCGTTCCTAAGCTGTTACAAGTGCACGATTCACATCCTTCAGGGTTTAGTGGATCAAAGTTCCAGTAACCGTCTCTGCATCTATCACACCTAGCTCCATCTATATTCGCCTTGCATAAACAACGACCTGAAGTTTTGTTGTTAGCAGCATCGGTTTCATCGTCACATAGTATTTCCTTGTCTGTGGTGCCGTCTGGATCACAATCACAAGGTTTACAAATTTCGGGACTCTGAATGTCCAAATTAGGGTCTTTAAAGAATTTTGGCTTGCAGCGCTCGCAATTTACACCCATTGTGTTATGTTGACAATTATCACACACACCACCACTGATTTTACCGGT
Source organism: Trichoplusia ni (assembly GCF_003590095.1). Taxonomy (NCBI): domain Eukaryota; kingdom Metazoa; phylum Arthropoda; class Insecta; order Lepidoptera; family Noctuidae; genus Trichoplusia; species Trichoplusia ni. The sequence continues at coordinate 13,973,437 of NC_039479.1, read as the reverse complement.
CTTATTATAAACAGCAGGATCAAAATGACATGTTGTAGCATGATTGTTGCATGTACATCTCTTGCAAGCATTTGACGTTTTTCCAACGGCCGGTTGCCAGGGTAGGTCATTGTAGAAGTCTTCGCAGTATTCACAATTTAACCCTCTCGTATTATGTGTACATTCGCAACGTCCGTGCACCATATTGTTTTTTGATTCCACCCCTGGCATTGGTAAACAACGAGAAGCATGCCCATAACAAGAGCAAGAGCCTCTTACTGTCATTTCGTAAATAGAATAGTAGTACTTCTCTTGAATTTCTGCTCTATTGTCCAGTTTATCATCACCGAGAGTATGAAGTTTGGTGAAATTGATTCGTAGATTAGTCATACGTAATAAATTTTGAACTTCTTCTGAGTATGGATTTGTAACATTAATGTTGGGCGGCAAAACTCGGAATATCACTTCACCTTCTGTAGATGGCGATACAGCAGAATAACGTGATTCACACACCACCTCCGTCAGGGACCGCTGAGTATGTTTTGGGACGCCAGGAAAGTAATCGTCACAGTTGTGCGCGAAGTACCGATACACTCGCCAAGTCTTTCCAAAATCAAATGATCTTTCCACTAACATTGCCGCAGGTCGAAATGTTTTAAACTGAATTATCAAATGCGTAAGATGAAATTCCGCCTCCATGTTGAGTTGAACCGTAACATTTTCTTTGCCACTTTCCGATTGCCACCAGGACTTTGTTCGCGTCCCCGGATAGTACTTGTAGATTATGTTTTGTATTCGATGATTTAAATACGGGTTGTGTATTGTACTGTTGGTCGAGTCACACCAGAAGCACTTTTTCTGTTCCAAATGCGATACGATGCAGTAACGCTCACGACCGTGCTCCCCGCACGTGGAGGATGCGAAGAGCCTTGATTCACGGCCAATTAGCAGATTGCCGGTAGCCGGATAACAGGAACTTAGTTCACAAGAGCGGTCATAAAGGCGGGGGTCCGCACGAAGTCGGTCACGCTCCCTACTGTACACTGCGGCGCTGCCGGCGATAAGCGCCGAGAAGATAAACAAAGCGCGCAGAGCCATGGCGCGGTCCGGGCTCTCAGCGCGCCGCTCACTGCACTGGCGGCCGCTTTGGACCGAGACACTCTCGCGCTGCCCCACGCCCCCACTTCCCCGCTGCCCTACATAAACAGGTACGGACTTGGACGGAATAAAAAAGCTTCTTACGATGATTTTCAAGCAACATGGTTTTACTGTTTTTTGAATTATAAACTGTCTTGAGAAACAAATATTACCTGGAGTAAAATTGATTTAAATTAAATAAAATACAATACCAAATAAAATAATCGTTCCCACAATCTTAGTAGTGGGTAAACTATAAAAAGCAAGACGGTTGATGGTTACCATCAATTTGTTATTTAACAAGTATCTTTCTGAAAATGCTCAGGAACCCAGTAAAATTTCTACACTTTGAACGCTCTTTTACTGTAAGCTTTGATTGTACGGCAAAGCTTGCGGTGATAGTAACAGTTATGTTTTGAGTGTGGAATGCGACCCTGTGCGAGGCGACGACCGCTCCCGCCCGCGCGCCCGCTCGTGCCGTTCTCCGAAACGGGCACTAAGCAACAAAAATAACATCGCATTTCGGGATGCGCTTTTTGTTTTGGTCATTATATTATGGCAACGAGCTTCCTTGTAATCTCACCTAACAACTGAGAACATGACATGTAATAAACACATGTATTTGTAATGAATTTGCAAATAACTGTTTTATCACTTTCATTTACGTTGTCTTTTCCAAAATAAGTACCTACTAATTCCCTTCTGATGAATTTAGCACGTATTGAAGGCTTTTTAAGTTTGCAATATTAATGCGTACATAAGATCTCTTTGGTTGGGTCACACACTGTCCGATACTGGACACTCGGTTCGTCAGAGCCGGCCTTCCGCCCTACACATCCGCCGCTGATAATACATTCGCGATCTAAATGAACGACCACACAGACCGAAGAGATACAATGCCGACCAGCGTTATATTAGGATTTCACAAAAAGATATTTGATGTCTCTTTGTTCCTAGTTCATGAGGAAAAATCAAAGTAGTCAAAAGCTCTTCTACTGTGGCAGGTAACCTAGGCTCGCTTGGGGTCAATACAACACACCTTTATTCAGTGAAGGGGCCATAGAAAACGTTTAATGAAGTGAATACGAGCAATTTATAAAATGGTAAAATATCGCAGTTATGTTATACGATATTGCTTTAGTGATCCTGTTTTATTCTTACAAAAATGTAAGAATTAATAAAGTAATTATGTAATTTAAAAAAACCTTGGACTAGAGTTGCTTACATTTATTTTTTTGCGCTCAGCTCTATTTACCTGACAAAACATACAACGGAGGGCTCTTTTGCGATCATTCTATGACATTCAAACGAAAAGTCGATCGGTCTTTTCTTAGGGTAGTAAATGCCAATCTAACCATAAAAAATAATTTAATGTTTATTTTAAATCATTTGCAAACTTGTAAGCCCTAAATATCAATGATTAATTTCTAAATATCAACCACTTAATAAATAAAAATAATCTGTGATACATAATCTAAATAAAGTTAGCATCCTCCTCTCTCCTACATTGCCGTGCCCTACAGGGTAAATAGTGTACTATACTTATATTATGTAACACCTGTTGAACGTATGGAGTGCAATAAAAATATTCAGTATTGAGTATTGAGTATCACGAGTAGTCTAATGGGTATCGTAGATGCGTATGGTAGGAAAACGACGGTACGAGGGCATGCTCTACAATATTTTTACCATTCATTGTGCATTGCCTATTCATCTTACAATACATTGAATTCATAATGACGTCATGGGCGGCTGAATTGATTTTATAGTCTGCGTTCTTTTTAATAGACAGATAACTTGTTACAATTTCAACAGCTTCAGTGATAAGGGGTTATCAGTAACAAGACTAGAAACGCTTTGTCCAAACTTTAAATATGTATTGGTACTGTCAGATCTAATAATATACACATATTATAGCAGTAAAATTTGTAGGAAGTACAAAAACTGGTCCATAAACGAAGAGCATGCAAATGACACAAATGCTGTTATCTAAAACAATTTTAGCATGTTTTATCTATATTGCGGATGTACCTATGTAAATTGTCATTTTAATTTAAAATAAGTTTAGAAAAGTAAATAAATAGTATCAAATTTACCTGTCCATTATTAAGTAAATACCAATCAATGTTTTGCCAATTTAGCAGTTTTAGCATCCAAGATATTTTGCTGCACCATCAAATTTCTACCTTCTGGACTAGATCTATTTCATAAATGTGTGGAAATGGACATGACAAAAGCAGGCAATAACGTATATCACTAGTATCACTACACTCTATATGTTTAGGTACTGCAAGGTAATTTTGGTGTCTTTTTGAAATAAAATCATAGCAAAAATAACATGCGACCAAAAACCAATGTGGAAAGACAATAAACGTTGTCAAATTCTTTACACGTTTATTTAATTCATGTGTTCGTAAAATAAAAAAATGTTTACAAGTACCTTAATGGATCTATAATAGCATAATATTACCTGCTACCCTAGAACCAACAGTCGAGACCTTGGCCACTAACCCATACCAAAATTACGTCTCTCAAACAAAAGAATAATGCGGGCTTTGTATTAAGGTCAGTAAAAAAAGCACAGAAAATTACAAGAACTCGGCTAATAATCTTAAAAATACGAACATGTTGCTGTGAATGAACGCTTCCCCGTCGATAAGGGTTCATTCTCAAAAGGCGGTTATGATGTCAAAGTTCACACAAGATAAATACTTGGCTACTGATCCGATCCACTATCTCGCTGTGTTGTATAGTGAACATATTATGTGGAAGCAAGGCTTTTTTATTAGTCTTAAAAATTATGTGATGCGATAAGTTCTACAATAACTGGATGTTTCATTTTGTAAACTCATTTGTTTTTCACGTATGCGAATAAAATGTATTTTGGATTGCGTAATTTATAGGCTTACTATAAATTCACAGGAAGGAAATTCCAAAATGATGGCAAAGCTTTATGGTGCGGCGAGGAAGGCAAGAATCATAAAATTCTCGTTTGACGTAGGTAGGGTGTCTACTTGTTACCGCACTGCGTACGTACGTCGTTGACCGAAGCCAAAGAAAGAACACTACAGTTAGTCTCAGTATCCTCCATAATACAACAACAACTTTCATTAGATAATATTACAAACATAGGCTTATAAACTAGCTACTTTCGTATTGTATGACCATGACCATTGGGTAGACATTAATTTATAAGGTAGTCCCAATTAAACAGAAATAAATGTAAAATTATTTAAAACGTACTGACTTGTATTAACACCATAAAATGTAATTCAATTTGAAGCAGATCAAACAATATGAAATCTTATAAGTTATAAAGAACACTTTGTAGAGTATTCCGGTATAAATTAACGTCCATTTCTGATCAAAACGAATGGACTTTAATATACATACATACGAGAGTATCTTTTAGTAGGCAATTAAATCGCACGCTATCTTTAAAAGCATGTCGCCTAATTTTGTAACAGCCATGTTTGAGTCAGGACAGCGACCCCGTGTTATCGAAAGTGTTTTACATCCTTAGTAGCTAATCTGAGCTGAGCTTACAAAATCAACTGAAACTACGTTGCTTTTATATTACATCACAAGTTCACGACAGCTTGGCAGCGCGGGCCGAGTTTCTATGGAGCATATGGTGTCAACACTCTTAAAACAATAGCATTGAGAAAGTCACTCGATCTATTTATACATGAGTTTGTTTACGTCCTATTTTAAAATTGATTCTGAGCCGTATTGTTTTGGTTTCTCGTCAATCAAAAGTAATATTTTGTAGAGATGGAGCATTTACCTCTCTTGTGTCAAATTTCCGTTTTGTCCTTGATTGCATCTAACTTAATTAGGCGATTGCACAAAACTGTGTCTACGTTATTATTTGATGAATCACGCGGTATTTGTAAGGCTTCAAAACTTATTATGATTGGAAGTAGAGTCAAACTGAGCGATGAGTGTTTATAATAGCGAGTATTACAACGGCAATGCAAGTTAAAAAATTATAACTTTATATGGAGGTGGTTGTTACCAAATATGGATCTCAAGACAAGCAAATAAGCATAACATGTTTGAGATATCAGTAAATATGGGTACGTTATTGAAGTTCTAAAATGAATTTGTACAGATATTTATTACAAATAATAAAAGTTGCCGACAGCTATGGTATGAGGAGTAAATTGGCTCTCTTCTTTGGCTTACTCGCCTTGTTTAATATATTTCTAGTTTGTGTAGTGTAAGTATGTTCAGTTAAGTTTTAAGCATATTATTTATTTCACCCGCAATCAGAAAACATTTACAGTGAAAATAAACTTAGGGGATTAACCTGATACAAAGAGATAGAAAGTTATCATTAGCTTGTACTAAAGTTTTGTTACTGGAGATGTATGGATTAAGTTTCAGAAATAAGTACATACGTAAATAAAATACAATAAACGGTAATTCCCCTTCTTAGAAATAGCTAGGTACAAAGTACTGTAAAACACAAAAGTCAAGGCATATCTGTTAGATATAATAATTAATGAGAACATAATAATAAGTATTTACTAACTCATATCACTTCGCTTTGGAAAAGATTTAATGGGGTCGGGCCTGGTTAAGAAGCGGACGAAACCAAGAATGTTATATACCTATGTAATTGCATTATCGTGGTAATTTCTAGAACATCACAATATTAGCAAGTAACTACCCAATAATATAATAAAAACAAGAACAGACTGAGCAGGAACTACGCGGCATGCTTGGTCAAAATAGCTAGCACATCTGTCGACCATATGTTTGCAGCGAAACAAATCCTTCGACATGCCCTAACTGATTATTTTACGTTATCTTATGCTTCTTTAATACATTGGCACTATTGTCCTATTGTCCTATTGTGTTTTGAAAACAAAATGTATCTTTAGGATTTTTTTTTACCGTCTAATTATATTTTGACAAATTGTCAGATTTATCAGATGTACAGCCTGAAATAGTGTTTTAAGACCGAGAGTAGAAATAAAACATTCAATTGAATCTATTAGCCAAAAATATCTATCAATCATAATATTCAATCTATACTTTTCGTGCAACAGTCCGTCTAACATAAATTACTTTAAAGCTTAATCTAAAGCCAAAACCGATGAAGTGCAACTAAAATGTCACTGTATTAATACTACTTGGCTTTCAGAAAGTGTGTGTAGAGTGTGAAGGTATCGTACCTGCGTTGCGCATGGTGCGTGGCCCGCAGCAAGGCGCGCGCGGCCCGCAGACGCGCCTGCCACGCGGCGCACGCCTCCGAGCCGCTCGCGCTGCCCGACAGCGACGACACCACCCACTGCTGCTCCTCGACCTATACCCACAAATACTAATTATTAGGTAACGTGGATTTGAGCACCAAAAGGTGGAAACATCTTCTGGCTTCACCCCAAAGGGTTAAGGTGGCGAAGAAAAAATCTTCGATTCCCACTATCATAAAACACCTCGGAGCCCACAAGCTTCTACCTAAGCCAGAACTACGAGCTCTGCAGCCCGAATCTGTCAGCTACTGGATCATAAAAATGCTTGTCCTATACGGGGATCCACCCCGCGACACGTCACTAACGGTAGGTTTGGCAAATTAACATTTTATAAATGACACGAAGGGCTAATAAACTGACCTTAGAAAGTATATCCTTAAAATCCTTCACGATAGGCGTAGGTCGTTTTGACTTATCATTGTAATAGGTGATAGTAAACCGAGCACCGGCAAACCAGATCTCCAATTCGTTCAAAGCATTTCTAATAGCTGACTCGCTCGACGCAGATACACAGATTTTCTGTAAAACATTGCACATGTTTCATTTACGACTGTATTTCGTGCAATTCAAGTCCCATCCGAAGTACCAACCTGCAAAGTTTTTATATGTTTCTTAATATTTAACGCAGCGTTCAATAGATCTCTAACTTGTAGAGTGTCTGGTTTCTTGTATTCCATTTCTAAAAGACTGTACACCTCACGCCAATGACGTTCAGTAAAGTCGTTTCCCCGAACATACTTCAGTAATAGTGACAAATCCTGTGAAATAAACAGCATAGGTACTGGGTGTTTTTATAGACCTTAAGTAGTTGTAAATATGTTAACAGCGGTGTAGATAATGATGTCATTGCGCTAATCCTAGAAAAAAAACAACATACACATGTAGTACTAGAGTAATGAGATTGCAACACTTCAATATGATATAAATATCTAGACATGTTCTCCGTACCGCGAAGCATCGGAGTCACGCAGCAATAATAAGCTGAAACGAGCTAGTCATAAACTGTGCTCTCAATACACATGCAGGTGCGTACATTTTTATATTTAGTACACAGAGTCACCAAATGTTAACAGCCAAAACATAAAATACCATTTAAACAACTGAATTACAAGTAAATCTTGGATATTAGGCTAACTACCAAAATGGCAACCAGATGTAGTACTCCGAAGTACCGATCTCAAAGCATTATACAGTACAATAATAAGCACATTAATAATATTAATGTGCCTATCTACACCGACCTCTACAAGTGCGTTTAATGTGGTTACTCACCGTATATTTCTCAAGCTCTTGCTGAATATATAACGTAATCGTCGTAAATGGTTCTAAGCGACCCTTCCATTTGGCCAAAAATTCTTCAATTAAATGAATCTTCTTTTGGAATACTATCCAATCTTGCGATGCAATAGATTCGTATTCTAAATGAGAAACAGAATTAAAAATCAAGTTTGATAAACGTAGTTAATTTATGTTAAATTCTGTAAGAACACGGGGGCTATGTGCGTCTAAAAGAGGTATAACATCTGTTTTACCCATACACTTGTATGAACTTTACGTGTTTATTTATTTCACCCAATAGTTAATTTTAGGAACTGGACAAAAATAAACTGACATTACGCCATTTGCGTTGTTAATGACTAAGTAATATCTATCACCTTCATCGTACTCCTTAAGTGGAGTCCATAATTCAACGTATTCATCCATAAGTTTTTCAGCTTGCTTCCATATTTCAGGTAAATTCAATTTCATATTGAACTTTTGACACTCCGTTCTGTAATAGTTTGAAAAAAATAATAAAAGAAATAAAGATTTGCTAACAAATTGAGGCCAAGCAAGTTTTAAAATATATAAAGACGAGGGAGCAACTTACAGTAGCTCATCCCTATCTGAAACCAGCTTGTTGTAATGCGCATGCGCTTCGAACACAGAGCGACATCTATCGAGCATCTCCGTGTAACTCGCACCGAGTGTGTCTTCTAGACGCGGCTTGGCTTGAATCCATCGCGAGGTCCAAGCTTCCACACTCGTGTTAAGATTTTCCCACTCCCCATCTAAACTTGATTTTACTAGTTCAGCCTGTAAAAACATTAAGTGTCTGTTGTTAAAGCCAAAAATACCTAAACTTATGTAGTGAATTCATTTATTTGTTTATTCTTTTTTTTCTGCCGACGTAAAGAGAGATTTACTCGTTTTTGTAGTCTTACCTGATGTTCAAACATCTTTTGCTGGCTGATCATCAATTCGTGTATCTTTAGCCATTCTTTCATAGTGCCATCAACTGAAGAATCTCCGCCCCAAGTCCTTAACATATGACCTTTTCGTTTTAAATCTTCTACGGTCTTTTCCATCTGTTAAGAATAGATAAAATTATGATATTCCTTTTTAAACAAGATAACAAAGTGTAGGTACATTGTTTTCCTTTAGCATCGAGAAGTACATACCTCAGGCATCTGTTGCTGCAAAGCTTGCTGTGTGGCGCTCATTTCCGCTAATTCTTTAGCGTTTTTCGGCAAAGCTTGGTTTTCCAGCATAACCGTTGCAGAAGCTACAAATGCATCAACACGTGCCGAGTCTTCTCGACAGCTAGCAACCAACGTCGTCATAAGACACGCCCAAAGATTTCGTGCTTGGGCTTCAAACTCGCGACGTAAAGTCGTAGTACCGACTATAATCCATTCTATTCTTTCGTCCTCGCTGTAAAAAATATTTTGGTCCTTGATGAAATATATTAATAACATATTAAAAGTAAAGGCACAAATTGATTTAATTTATTAAACAAAATGACGACTCAAAACCGAAATCAACTAAGAACGGCGACCAGCTTCTTAACTAATTTATGTTTTGAGTCAGGAGTTGCAATGATGTGATGTAGCAGGTTCGACCTATAAAAAATAAACTCGATAGATAAGAAAAGTATGTACAAGGTCATCTTGGCGACGGCCTGTCCGTAGGCCTTGCAGGCCTTGAAGTTGTCCTCGAAGTGCTTGGGCGTGGCGAGGTGTTGCCGGCACAGCGCGGGCAGGTCGGGCACGCAGCCCAGCGCCGCGCGCCGCGCCCAGCCCGCCGCCAGCGCGGACACCCGCGCCAGCCCCGCCTCCAGCTGCCGCACGCCCTTGTCGCCCAGCCAGCTGTGGCTGATGGACAAGGAAATTGTTATGCTAGCTGTCAATTTTATATCCGTCATATGGTGGATTATTGAATGACATTACATTCATATTTTCTAATTCATCTCGAAAAGGTAGAAGAAATTTGGCGTAACCTCACTATTTTCTACAATTTTTGACACACAGTTGCTGCACTAGTTCCCATTCAACTCCTGAACTAAATTAATGAAATTAAATTTTATTTAATTAAATTAAATTAAATTCTGAATTAAAATTTCAAACCAATTTAAATTTACCACAGAATTAATATTTTACTAACTTTGCGACAATCGAAGCAAATATAGTTTGTTTTTCAGTAATATTATTCTGGACGCCGACAAAATGCGCCGGCATCGACACGAGGCGCCGAAGCTGATGGTAGTGTTGCACACGAAGCTCTTCCATTGGAGGCTGCACCCGCACTGCGTGTCCACTACAAATAGACATTATTTATAAAGCAATTTAAAAAATAATTTAATTTTAGTACCTGCAATTGAACTTACCGTAGGACTAGATCCACCTTCACTAAAGGAAAATGCTTATGCAAAGATAGAAGAGTTTTTATATATTGATATTCAAGAGCTTTATATAACTGCAAGTCCCAGTGTGACCGCCACAGTTCAGTATTCTTATAACCGTTAGCTTCCACCTGCAAAGGCAAATATTTTTTGTTAAATTGGAAATTTCAATCACTAAAATACTATTTGAAAAAGTCTCCAAGAATTCATGTTTCTATACAAATACGTATAAGCAATGTACCGTGTCTATAATATCTCTGATGTCTTTAACACTTTTCTTCCACTCAGATTGTTTGGATAGGAGTTCCGTATCTATTAGTTTCTCAACAATATTCCTGATAGCTACATGTTGGCTAGTCAAATACGTGTTCTGAAAAATAAAGTTTTTATTTATACGAATTAAAGTATATTCAAAATGACTGATGGTGTCCAAAACTCATTAATAAACCTGGTACCTGTGTCTCTAATTTTAAGACAATCTTCTTAAGTTTATTAGTATAATTTTCGAGTTGTTCGACATCGTCCCAATATACAGCTTTTTGGTCCTGCACTAAGTTGGAGAGATCGAGAGCTGCTTGCAACATCATCGGGCGGGTCGAAGGGATCATACGTTCACCCAACGTGTTGTGAAATGATGCCACCTGTTAATACAAGTTGCATCCTATTAGCACAGCGCGTTTGGTCTCTGCATTGTAAGTTTTTTTTTTTAATTAGAGTGTGATGATTTCGGCTATACTTGTTAATACATGCGGTAATTTTAAATACACACTAAACTTCTTTCCATTATTACCTTCCGCGACTACAACGCCACCTTCCAGTTGGTGCGCGATTGGCCCTTAGTAAACTTAGGAAATACTTTTTAGGACTATTTTTGCTAGTAGTTTGCTAGTGTTCCCGTTTTGTATCCGGCAAAATGGGGAATGAAGAAGCACAGCGACGGATTTCTTCATAGCGAAGATAAAATGTCTATGTGTATGAACACTAGTTTATACACTTTACTCGCATTTTAAAATTGTCTGGACTTTAAAAGAGACGGGAGGTTTTAAAAGAGGTTGTCAGATAGGAAATGTCGACTCCATCAAAACAGACATGTAGAAGTGATGATATATCGATATAAGTGTGAATGAATTATTTAATTTCCCTTCATATGAATATAGGTACCTGTTGCAGCGGGCGGGCATGCGCGAGCGCGGCCGTGAGCTGGTCGAGCGCGGCGGCGGCGGGCGGCGGCGGCAAGCGCAGTGCGGCCAGCGCGCGCGCGTCCTGCTCGGCGCGCACCAGCCCCGGGTTGAAGTTCACCACCATGAGCCGGCTGCTGCCGCTGAACTCCACCACCGGCTTGTCCGACGACATTTGGAGGGAGCCGTTCTTTGCTTGCGCCTCATTATTTTAACACTTTATTAGTATGTATAGGCAACATTATGATTATATCAAAAGGCGCTGAGGTAACTAACCTTTATGTCAGAATATTACTTGGCGTTTTTTGCCCACATATCATCAAATATACTATTGAAAAAAAAATGTAGTTTCTTTTATATAATTCGATATTAATAAAACTGGTTTTTAGGGCTTTCTTAAATACTGTCTTTATTTCTATGCGTGTACCCAGTTATCTTTTTGTGACACACCAAAAAGTTTCGGGTCATAATACCACTTCGTCTAAACGAGTTAAAAATATTTACGGTATTAAAAATAAAAGAAACAAAAACTCATGTCATGAATAAATCATGACAAATGCGATAAATATGGAATTACCTGGAGATCGCGACACCACTCTTCATGAAGTTGAGTGTACATCGTTTTCAGATCTTTCAAAACTTTGGTAGCAAGCGTCAATAGTTCAGAACTGCCGTCGAATTCTTTTAGGTACTTTTCGGCACATAATTTGATATCTTTTACCTGGAATTTATGTATTTTTGTCATGTCTAAAGTCTTCAAGTACGGCATTTCTATTCAATACTTATGTCTACGATTCTCTTAACAAAAATTCCCCATTTTATACATGTCAATGCTGGCTTATAAATTCAAGGTGTACCTTAGCCTCCATTTGTTTAGCCCACTGTACTTGATGAACAACGGTAGACATTTCTGGTGGCTGATACATCTTGACGTCCACTACGTCTGCATCCATCTGAGTCTGTACACTCTTCATCATTGAGATAAGGGATGATACAAATATTTCCAGTTCATTATTCAGTGCGTGTTTCACAAGGGGTCTTTCTATCAGAGCACTGTATCTCATAAATTCATAGAGCATCTGAAAATGGAAAATGCTCTATAACATTCTTGGGTATCAATGTGAAAACGATAATAGACAAATATAAATAGTCACTTTTTCTAGTCTAATAAAATACAAGAGTGTAAATAAACATTTTATTTGTGATACATAGAAAATACTGATCAAGAATAATACTTGTTTAGTAGATATGTTGTGCAGTCTAGGTTTCAGTTTGTCAGCAACTTTGGTTTCAGCTGGGCGTAAGCTTGTTGAAAATCGGGACACGGCATTTTCCCAACCAGGGTTCGGTCCATTGCACATCCAAATATTGATGCCTATAAACAAATTTTATGAATTATCATTGATAAAATGTTAATTAACAGTGTAGTTATCAGGTACGTTATAACAATTTTTACTTTCAAACGGTAGAAAAAGTTGATGAGTTTGAAGTTCTAATCTTTCATTATTAGAGAGCAATTTATTTAACTGGCAATGCGTCGATCTGATATCATGGATCTGAAACAAATGAGCTTGATTAGAATAGTATTTGCTCTGATAATTAACTCCAAGAGTTTAAGTCTCATGCAATAAACATTTGGTTAAAGAAAAGCTTTTTTTAAACCTATTTTTAACCTACCTCTTTCAATCTAGTTTGGAAATTCACGCAAAACTGTGGTACATAGGGTTTTCCCGTCCAAGTATGGAGCGCATAATTAGGCCAGTATGTTTCAGTTAATGTTTCACATGCGCTGTTCCAAGTCTGAATAACTTTCAAACAATCAGATAGGAGAGTCAGTATTTCAGAGTCTTTGTTGTTATTATGGACTTTCCAAAGTTCGCTGGTAGTCACCGTTTTCTGTATAACAGTGCACATTTCATGACCTGAAAATTAAATAGGTCCAATTACCTACTCTCGTCGCATCGATCATTGCCTACACATTGGTGCACGAAGATCCAGTCAACAAGGTTGAAAGTAAGCTTACTACTTACCTGAGAAGCATAAAAGGAATTTAATTAAGAAAGATAACAAAAAATATATTTATGTATGACTAATATATGCAGGTGTGTAGGTGAAGAATATCACATCTGTATAATCAAGTGACCTGATTTTCGCAACAAATTGCAATGCACCTGTTCGCAAACATATTATTATTAATCATGATTATGTTTAGGCCAAATAATTTGTACTTCTAGGTATACGTGATTGGTGATTGGTATTAAGTAAGAAGTGGAATGGAATATTTTATAAAAAATTGTACCAATTATATCGAACACATGAACCATCCTCTCTTGTGCATAAGGCAAGGAAGAGAACCGCCAAACATCATCTAATATTCCCCCTATATTTTCTGCCGATTCTCTGACTTCATCTATTGAGCAGGACTGGATCGTTCTGCAAAAAATAAGTAACAATGAACCAATAAGTATATAATCAATAAGGTTCAGCAAGGGTTTCATCTTTACAATTAAAAAATAATAATAATAACATTACAAGTAAAATTTACAAAAAAAATTAGACCTTGAAATTAGACCATAAAATGAGATTATAGTCTAATCTAATCTAATAGATTAGATTAGACTATACTATTATACGAACAATTAGACTGACTTCAAAATTTTATATACCTACCCTTTTTCTATTTCCTAAGCGTAGCAATAAATAAGTAGACAAACAGTTAAAGCCAAAATTCAAGCATTCTTTTAGCATAATTTCACATTTAGAAAGTTTTGGTTCAGGTAGCTAGGTATATTTGTTTAAAGGCCGATTTTTCAAAAGCCAGATAACTTTTATTCGACGCATATGTTTGACGTTTTGACATCTTTTGTATAGAAAATTATGTCAAACGGCCATATTTATTCCTCAGATGAAAGTTATCTGACGATTGAAAAATCGGGCCTAAATGTTTCTTTCATTGACATATTTCCAGCTATATTCCTTTTTTAAACTACACTTGTTTAAAAAGCTTTGGATTAAAAATATTAATTGGGAAAGTTGTTTTTAGATAAATAATATCTTACCTCAACTCTTCAACAACATCTTCAAACAACTCACAAAAAGTGGAAGCTGCTTCTTTTTCATGTTTATTAGCATCTCGTTTTTGCCCCAATACTTTCCAATACTCCAATTCGTCTTGTATTGTTAGAACAACTGCAAATCATAAATAAGTATTTGGAACATGTAGCTCAACAAATAAAGTTAACATTTTTTTTTGTTTTGGGCCTAGCCCGCCACACATGCCCGCCATTGCAAGTCCTGTAAATCAGGATCTACAATGGCTATACAAGTTAACAATTATTTCACTGTGTTTTTCCAATTAAATTTGATCTTGTATTTACTTATAATAATATAGGATATATTGTGGTGGCTACTTGTCTCTCACCCAGGCAATAATAGATAAAAAGCATTGTAATAACATGTTATGTATTTTTAACAACTGTTTGGCTTTTTGACAAGTGTTTTGTTGTAGATGAATACAAAGTGGAAAACTGGTAGTCCTTTGTCCTGCATTAGAATATCCATTTATCGTCAAACTTACCATATACATTGGTGTTTCCTTTTCCATGAGCTAGAATCCTTAGATTGGATTCCAGGTCAGAGAGATTTTTCTGCAGTTTATTAGAATACAAGTCATTTCCCTGTTAAGAGAGAACAATGTTAGTTTCATTTCCCTTTACAGCTACAACAGTTTACCACTTACAAATTAATAATGTGGTTTATTGTGAATCTAATATAGCATGGTTTAATCAACAATGTGGAGGAGTTTGGCATGCGGTAGACAATAGATGGCTTATTCTTTTCAAATCATGTAGGTCAGGCTTGTTTATGAAACCTTACATATACTTACAGCAGCCAGGAGTGGGGTATAGACCTGTCTCCATATCTGATATAAAGACTCTGCTGTATTGTTGGACAAAGTCAATATATTTATATTTTGTGCAGCATCATCTTTCACTAACTGTTGAGATGATGTTTTATAGAAAACAATGCTTTTGTTTTTATCATTCTGTATCTGAAAATATGATTTAAAACATATTAGAAGCATACATACCATAATACTTTTAAATATATTTATATAGATACTCACTTTAGTATATAGACAAATACTTTGATCATTTATGAAGCTTTGTAGTATTAGGACCTGTGGGTTGTTAATGAAATCTGATAAAGCCTCTTCAGATTTTTTATCAAGCTGCAAATTCGTTTTACAGCAATAGTTCTCTGAAATAAATAAATAAAACTATTAATTTATATGCAAAGGCCAAAAAACTACTTTATGTCCAAAAGTTAAAATAAAGTATGGGGTGGCATGAATCAATAGTCAGTCTTTTAGTAAAATTTAAATGAGGAAATATAAATTTCTCCTTACCAGTTGTTGTTATAATCAAATCTCGAATTGGTAGCATATTATTATTGTAGAGCTCAATGATCTATCACTCTACGATTTCAGGACAAATCATTTCATGTCAATTTCAAGCATCACAGAGTTATTGAATATTGATACATCAATTATTTAAACTGCTAACTGATAATAGTTTTGCTTATTGATGTCGTTGTTATGAAAATTTGAACACAACACTGTTGTCATGACAACATTATCCAGAATTTCCAATATTGCGGTTTATGTCAATGGCATAGAATAGAAGTTTTTGAACGCACAAAGAATACATATTACGTTATGGGTTTGAGGTAAACGAATTTACTGAAGCAAATGAATCTAAAAATGATAGTGTGAAGAAAAGCTTTTTTAAATAAAATAATTAAGTTATTTACAATATTCCAAGTAAAGCATAAAATTAGTTATCATAATAAACTTTATTTTATCAATAGTATCCTATACTAATTTTTATTTTAGATTTAAAAAGGCGTTTATTTAGCTAAAACTTTCTTCGTAAAACCGAAGTAACTGTCACAAATTCACGCGAATGGAATGACGCAAATCAATATTCTTTCTGTCATAATCGCCGATCTATTTTTGTTTTTCAAGCTTAAAAGAAGAACTCAGATATATTTAAACTATTTAACAACTTAAGAAAACCCTAAAAACAATGTTTCGCCCTCTGAGATATGTCTACTCAGTAAGTTATTTTCAGAATATATATTTTTCACAATATGGTGGTTTCCATTAAAGAGAGTTTAACCATTTTTTTTATTTCTCCTTTCATAATTTCTCAATGTAGGTTTAAAACTTTTGTGCTGCTCTCAGTCTCAATCAACTATAGAAATTGCAATATTTTCTTGATGATCCATGTTTCCATGGAGAAATATTTAATCGTGCTTACACAGAATTATGTAAAAACATATTCTATATTGTAATAATTTTGTCTTCATGATTTATTTATTTGTAATGGATTTGCTGCTTAAAACACAGTTAATCAATCCTAGAATTCTGTTTTGACTAACTTAATTTCTCATTTTAGACCTGCAGAATGACTCTTAATCTACCCAGTGTTGTTCGTATGAGTGACACTTCGAATCCAACTGAGGTAGATTTTTCTTATGTGGAAATACCTCGTTACAATATTGATAAACCGCAAGCACTTGAGACCCGTAAGGCAAGGTAAGAATCAATTACACCATATTCTTATGTCTGTTTTGAATTGTTATGCAATAATTATGTTTAGGTAATGTGTTAAAACCTATTTTTTAGGTTAAAAAATATAATTTTTTTTAATAAACTCTCCTTCAACCTTTATTTTAAAATGCCTTTATTGCCTATAATTACAAATTGTTCTATAAAAAATCTTGGTGATTATGTTCTAATGACCTTGTATCTCATTTGAAAGGTTACAAAGTTTGAGGAAAGATCCCATCTTTACCGTCTTCAACAAATGTTGCAAGATCATTCCTGTGAAAGAAGCTATTCCTGTAGAATTATGCAGAACCAATTCTTCTTATCTAAATCTTAAAGTATCCCCACCCCCACATACACAACATTGTTTGTTATGTGAAAATATTGTGTATTAGTACCACTACTTGCACATTATTACTACTAATATCTTGACTATATATCATTGTAAAAAAGCTATGTGCAGGGTGTTGAGTATTCTCACTCTTATAATAGGGTACTTGACAAAAATTCTAACAAATCCAATTCAATCAATAAAATAATTGCTAGTTATGACATTTATTACCATCAAATCACTAATAAAATAAAAAGTGTGAATTAGATAATTTTTTACAAATCTTTTTGAATTTTGGTATTATCCATTTCTATGTTAAATAACTACAAGAGCTTATTTATGTAGTAGTCCAGTATGCCTCTGGGTCTTTAGGCCCATGCAAGAAAGGTAGAGGGGCATGCTTACTGTGGCATTTAACACATAGGTTAGTGATCCCAGTATTAATGCTACATTTATCTGATAAATACTAGTTCAATCATTATTCTCGGAATTATTTATCATAACATGTTATTGGTTGTTGTGCACAGTAAAAGTGTTTATAGTATAACTAATTTAATGTAAATATTTACTTGTATGTCACTGTGAAGCGATAGTTATGCAACTATTACAAGATATAAGCCATTGATAGGCCTAATAATTTATTTTTATTTAATTTATGAATAGAAAATTCCTATGTTTGTCGTGTTCTCCGGCCGCGTTTACACCAAACCTAGAGTCAGCCAACTTTGAGCGACTGTTAGGTACTGAATTAAACTTCCATTTTTTTTTCGTTTCGACAACACCTAATCTTAAATTCATTGCATAGTCATTATGTCATTTGGAATGTGTAAATTAAAGAGTATTAGTTTGGTTTGAACGCTCAAAACCTCGTCAATGTTTGCTGCAGAGCCTGTAGCTGTTTCCGTAAGCAGTGGCAATAATTCAGCAGAATCTCGTAAAATCATTGAAATCCTAGAAATAAAATGCTGTAGAATGCTATCAGGTCAATTTTGTACATGAACATTTTGTCGTTTCCAGGCTTATGTACCAGTCTCGCAAGAGAGGAATGTTGGAAAATGATCTTCTCTTGAGTACCTTCGCCAAAAAATACTTGGATTCACTTACTGAAGAACAGACAATGATGTATGATCGCCTCATTAACACCGTGAGCAATGATTGGGACCTCTTCTACTGGATGGTCGAGAAGCAACCGACACCAAAAGAATACGATAACGAAATTATGGACATGCTGAAAAAACACGCTAAAAATGAAGACCGACTTACCCTACGCCAGCCCAACCTGCAATAAAACCAGATGTATCCCAAATGGATTAGCTGAACAAATAGTTGAATCTACCTCTGCATGATAGGCAGTTATTTAGTATTTGAAAGATTTATTAAAATAGGTATCTATTTAACTTTTTAAATTTATTTGTAAATTAGTCAATAATAACGATGATATAAAACTGTTGTTTTCATTTAGACCATACGTCAAGACTTACATCGTCTTTTGGTCACTGCTGACGTAGGATACTAAGATTATTACGCACTGCGTGTGACGTCCAGTTTTTGGTGCAGGCAAATACGCATATACGCTTGTTACAAAAATGTTTGGCTGGTTAGTTCTATTCATCTACAGCGGCGCTTGCACTTTCTCTGTCTTGTCAGTTAAATTCTCGCACTTAATAAAAGTACAAAGGGTTGTATTTGGACAATTTTCTTTTGTCAGTTCAAGTGTATTATTATGCAAAATAATTCTTAATGTAAATTGATGTCGTGCGTAAATAAGCATTTATTTGCCAGGAGTATTAACATATTCATTTAAATGTGTATGAACATGGAAGCTCGGTGACCTAATACAGGCATTTCACTCGACCTCACGCGGCTAACGCTAGGAGCTACGCAGTGGAGCTCCTTAGTTTCGTGTGAACTGCGCACACGTTGTAGCCCTTAAATAAATAACTCTCAGTGCGTAATCTTTACTTTGATTATATACTACGTTATCAAATAATATTCTATAATAATAATAATACGATAATTGAACGTGTTAATCCTTGCCTCCGCGCTTTATAATTTGTGTTGATTATGAATGAGCACGTCACACGCAGGTCAGCCACAATCTTATCATTTGCTGTTTAAATGTTTGTGCTTTGATCCAGTGAAGTCAGTTAACTTGAAGCCAGTTGTCAATGTACATAGTAATTCCAAGAGTGCCCAAGAAATCGATAGGACTTTATATTTCAGTATTCAAATAAGACAGTGTTTAGTGAAAATATAAAAATATAATTTAATATTGTGGAGTGTAAATATTGTGTGAATAAAATGCATATTCGCCGCAGCAAGGTAAGGATAGAATTAAAAATAAATATATTAAAATTTATTTATTTTTTATCCCGAACAGTAAAAAAAATCTATTAGATCATTCTTGACAGGGTAATATTAAATTCAATATTTTCTTACACTACAACACATGGGTTTGTCTCAATTTTCTTTTTTTATTTGTAAAATAAAGAAAAAAATAACAAAATCTAAATGAATGTAGGTAGACGAAATAGGTATGGCAACGTGTATTTCAAACTATTTAAGGTTGAATAATGTGAAATGATTATCGTTAGTCCATACCATCAAGTTTTTACTCGGTCTGCCTGCCTTTCTAGGTAGAAATAGAAACAATCGGGGTCGTCAATAATCAATTAATTGTATTGTCTCTAACTACAATAGTGACACTAAACACTTAGAATTTATTTAATATATCTGCATGCGCTTATAATTTATTTGTTTTAGGATTTAGTAAAATGGATCTTCGAAAACCAGCACAAGTTCCAAACGGTGCGTTCTTGTAGTTCATCGTTGCGATACAAGGAGTTGGAGGAGAATGCAGCGCAAGCGCAGGCCGAGCACGTGGCGCCGCCCATGACCGCGGCCGACGACAAACCCCGCCCACACATTACGCCTGAAATCTCATTCAAGGTGAGTGCTATCGCGATTAATGTTAAATGAAAAACAGCACTCAACAACACCAAAATCATCTGATTAATTACTTTATATCTTATGATAATCTTTTTTCGTAAATGAGTAAGTTGTTTGACAAAATAAATAAATTTTGTATCACGATGCGTCTTCAATATGCTCCACATTCTTGAAAGTTTTTTGATCTGGAGCACTAACAAATATGATTGATTCCTCTATTTTATATATATCATAGTTACCAAAGCCATAAAATCAGAATTTAAATTCAGAAGAATTATGAAGAAAAAAGGACACTTCTTTTACACCTTCTTTATTGTATGTAGACATTAACGTTTTATTCTAATGAATGTAGGTACGCATTGATTTTTTTCAATAACTTTGCGGGTATTTGTTGTTTATTAACGGCTTCGACGGAGATAGTTGCTAGTAATGTATTGTTTTTAAATCGTATATAATGACATAAATATCTGCTTTGAACCTTTATCTTGTTTGTCTGCTCTCTTGTAAGTAGCTTCTAAACTGCTATCTACTAGTCAGGAGGTAGATGCATGATTTATGTATTGACTTGAATCGAGCATGCCAAG
The DNA here is from genome assembly GCF_003590095.1 of Trichoplusia ni. Classification (NCBI taxonomy): domain Eukaryota; kingdom Metazoa; phylum Arthropoda; class Insecta; order Lepidoptera; family Noctuidae; genus Trichoplusia; species Trichoplusia ni. The sequence goes on along the minus strand of NC_039479.1, from coordinate 13,952,746 downwards.
TGCCACGTGACCAGCGACGTACCCTTCTTACGACTTTACCCTATATTGTTACAGTATTCAATGTTTACATGGACTCAATTCAATATTTATGTTAACCGTGATGTAATAGCTTCGTACTTTTACTAATGCGATAATATGATAACACACAAAAAATAATAAAACGCTTAATGTTTAAGTCGACAGTAGGTACAATTTTAATATAAACAACACATTAAATAATTATCATTGAATCGTTTAAAAAGCTAATTTAAATTAGAAAAATATAACAAGCATTTTACACAGTCAGAGTTCAGTGTGTAGTTCAATGTCTGATGACTATATTTATTTCAGCACGAAGATTTGCAAGTAAGGCTAGCCGCGCCCTATCAACTGAATCCGAAACCAGAGGTGACCGACCTCGGTTTTGGCAAATATTTCACGGATCATATGCTCAAAATTAACTACTTCAAACAATTAGGAGGATGGCAAAAACCAGAGATTGTGCCATTCGAGAATTTAAGCCTACATCCTGCGTCCAAAGCTCTCCACTATGCGATACAGGTATATTATTTTGATGATATTGATGTTCTGAGAGATGTAAGTAGTTTTTGTTTGTAACAAACAGCAGTAGAGAAATGTTTGCCATTTATTAAATTCACCAACACGCTTTATCAATACAGTTTATTGTTACAATAATATCGAGTGATGTCATTATGGACCTTAATGTTTATTTGTGTATTCTGAGAGATAAAGCGATAAAATATGTTACAGTTGTTCGAAGGACTAAAGGCGTACAGGGGGGTCGATGATAAGATACGGTTGTTTCGGCCCGATCTGAACATGGAAAGAATGAATTTAGCAGCTCAAAGGTCTGGTCTGCCAACCTTTGATGGAGAAGAACTTATCAAGTGTGTCTCGCGACTGGTACAAATAGACCAGGAGTGGGTTCCACATTCAGAAACCTCTACCTTATATATACGACCTACGCTAATAGGAACCGAGGTAAGATATCAACATTCACTTAATCACAATGCATGATTTCTTGATAATATTCTAGTTACTTAAAACTTTGATAAAATAATTATGCCCTCCACGGATAGATGTCCACGGATGGACTTCTGCTTATACACTGCTTCATATAAGGAAAATCCAAGAAAAATAAATACGGATGATATTACTTATTAGGGTCCTTTGTTGACATTTCTCTGCACCACTCTAGTAAAGGTGCAGTAGTCGCTAGTGCTCTCCAATTAAATTTAATCAATCAATTTAAAACGCATTAAAATAACGAACACCAAAAGCTTATACACTCGGAGCTCTCTCGGAGTAAGATAAGTAATTTTTTATTAATGTAATGCGGTTGGTAATGCCCTGTTAGGCAGCTCATATCACGCTACCAAGTAAGGGGCACTTCCCGTTTAAACTCTTTATAGTAATAATTTATCACAAAACGAAGCATTAAGCTTCTTTAAGTTTATAATAGCGGGCTATAAAATCTGTGCAAATACGGGATATGAAGTAGCCCATTTGTTCTTATCTATTTATCTTTATAGCTTAACGCCTCTAAATGATAAAAATGGCAAATAATATTATTATCAATAAATTCCAAGATATCGCAAATAGATTTATTCGATCACGCTATACTTAATTATCTATTTAGTTTTTTTTATTACGTCATAGGACGATCGTAGGTGAATGTTTTGAACATAGGTAGAGTCCTCGAATTGCTTATAAATTATTACTGCATATTGAAAACGTGATACGTGAGTTACGTGACACACACATGCTGGAGATAAAGTTGTGTATCTCGAATATTGAAAGTCATAAAAGCAAACATGCAAACAAGCAACTTGCCTCCGCAGTGCCTTAATGCAGCTGAAGTGTACAGAATAGTACCGACGGACATATTAAACACTAGCTGTTACCCCCGACTTCGTTCGCGTGGTTAGAAGATATAAGTTAGGAATTTTTGAACGGAAGTTCTCGTAGATGAATGTTTATCCCCGTTTTTGCCACATTTTCCATTGCATCTTCGCTCCTATTAATTGCACCGTAATGTTATATAGCCTAAAACCTTCCTCGATGAATGGTCTATTTAACACAATTTTTTTTTTCAATTTGAACCAGAATGCAACATGGGAATATATAATCTAGGCCCACCATCCCACTTTTACGTCAATATTTCATTTAATTATATTATCGACCTGTATAGAGAACAATAAATAGCTTATCTATTATCCTTAAAGATGATAAATTTACAGATCGGCCGTTGTCGTCAAGTAATACTGTTATCAATTGATAATTAACCTCTATTAATATACTTAGTCCTTATATGCATATGTTTACTAGACTAAGCTGATCACTAAAGCAAAAGTAGTGAAGTTATTAAAAATCCTAAGTATAAAGTATTACCTATACACTGGTTAATCGTTATATTTAACGAATTTCGATAACCTATTTATAGAAAATATTTTGCAATACCTTATCACATTTTATACAATTTAAGCAAACCAATTAGGTATAATTGAATAAATTTTTAAGTCTCATGCAACATTGCACACCTTTTTATTTATTATTAATGTCGGAGGGTATCCCAACGGGTCAGGTGCGGTCATTCTTTTTATTCCTTTTTTATCAGAGTGACTATTATAATAATATGCTGCATGCTAGCCCCTCACAGTAAAGGGCAGTAAAAAGTTTGAAGATGATAAGTGACTAGAAAAATAAGTACATAAGTCATGTAGAAAAAAACAATCGCAATTAGATATTGATAGATCACTATCGCCGTGCGATAATTTTGGCAAAATTGTTTTTGCGTAGGATTTTATCGCATGCTTATTGGCGCTATCGGTTCAAGGTAAAGTTTGTAATAAGTTCGAGAAGTAAACATATTATTTTGCAATAACTTAGTTCTTACGTAAATCAAATACATTAATCATAAAGATAAGAGAGTTAAAATTAAAAAAGGAAATCATTGTATTCTCTGCATAATTTTGTTACTGATGACTAAATTTGCCTTTTTTATCTCTTTCGACAGCCTACTTTTGGCATAATGGCTCCTGAATCGGCGCTACTGTTCGCTATCCTCAGCCCAGTGAGCGCGTACTACAAGACTGGCGGCGACGGGGCCGTGTCAATATACGCTGACCCTAACGTTGTCCGCGCCTTCCCAGGAGGAGTCGGCAACCGCAAAGTCGGATCCAACTATGGGCCTACTATCGGTAAGAGCCCTTATATCAATGTTTACCCTGTGTCGAACATTCCAGCATTACATCAATTTCCTTTTATTGATAAAAATACTACCTTTGTTTCGTTATCAATATTCAAACGGAATAAATTAAAATACATATATGCGAACTTAATTAGAACTGCTTCTGTATTAGTTTATCTTTTGTTAGGAACTGGTGTGATCGAGAATAGTCAGTAAGTTCTGATTTTGTTTACAGAGGCCACAGCTCGAGCTGCTAAACTAGGTCACCACCAAGTGCTGTGGCTGTTCGGACCCAATCATGAGCTCACCGAAGTCGGCGCGATGAACATATTTGTTGTTTACATCAATGAACAAGGAGGTAATGCACACAATAAATTATCCCATCAACACTATCTGTAACAATATAAAAACATGTATGATCATGCGGTTAATGGTTGGATATCCGTGTAACTGGCTGATACTGAATGTTATCTGGTGCGTCGTTGTCACTCTGACCTTTTGACCGGTAAATTCTCGTCTCATATCTGAAGCAACAATTAGGGTCAGTAACATCACTTCCAATGTTTTTTCCAGACTATATCGTGGTACGTGTATTATTTTATTTCATTTTTTAGATAAACAATTGAGCACTCCGCCTTTGAACGGGCTTATATTGCCTGGAGTGACGCGTCGCTCTATCATCGAGCTGGCGAGCCAATGGGAAGATTTAGTTGTCAAAGAAGAAGTCATCACCATGGACAGGGTCATCGAACTGAACAAGAAAGGCCGAGTAAGTAGAACTGAGACTCATTTCTTGTTAAAAAAAAGGAAAATTAAAGCCCCACAAATTTCTCATGCGACGGGCATGAGAAATTCAACTAAAAATATTATTTTTCTGTTTCCGAATCAATCAGATAGTTTCACGCATTGCTTTGTTTTCAGTTACTGGAAATGTTCGGCGCGGGTACAGCCGTGGTGATCAGCCCCATAAGCAAAGTTGGATTTTTGGATCGGGAGATCCACGTTCCGACTATGAAGCAAGCCCAACCAGTATTCCAGAGGGTGAAGGACACGCTGCTGGCGATACAGTACGGTCACATAGAACATCCGTATGCGAAGGTTATATCATAGTGCTAACAATGGGCGCTGAGCCGTCGCGTGTGAGTTTCACGTAAAACATAATGACAATCTAATTTTAACGTCGTAAGACGAGAACTGTGAATATATCAGAAGCTGTTGTGTACTGGTCAATAATCAGAAAACTTTCTGTGCCTAACATGTGTGGACGATAAATTATATTATTTAAATGATAAAGTTTATTGATAAGTTAAGGTTACATTGAACAGGAGGCGAAGAATGTATAATGCTGCGCATTTGGTACCACAAAAACTCGCCTAATTAGACTGTTATCGTTGGCGCTATCAGTATGAACGTGTTTATTTTATTTATTTATTCTTTATCTATTATCTTCGGGAGGACGTAAGTAATAGGTATTATTTCACTTTGCTGTGAAATTTGATTAAGTATAAAGTGAAGTAAGTAAAAAAGAAACTTTGAAAACTTTCTAGGATACTTGTAATCAGTTGGGTTTGTCTGTTTTCCTGCGTACTAATTCTGTTATTTGACTGCTAGGGAGTTACCGCAAACTATTTGGTTTGCAGGTGTTGCAAGGATTGTAAATATAATTTAATATTCTAGTTGTAAATTTTAATGAAATTGTACAATTTGTGAAGAGTGTTGTGTAAAATTGTATGTTGCAAACAGTGGACTAGAAAATTTTCTGCTATATAAATTACCTAATTGTAAATTCCCGCAAATTACCTTTAACCATGACTCCGTCATGACAGACTTGTAAAACAATGTGATATTTTAGTGTAATTATATGTAACCCGAAACTTCTCTCTCTCTATATATATTTTGTAAATTATTGTAGATAATGTGTTGTTAGTATTAGTTATCAAATACACTGAACGATTTGTTTTTAATGTGATAAAAACAATGAAGAAGTTCAGATAGCGAAGAATATATTTAGCTTTTAAATTTCTATAAAATATAATATACAACTACATACCTATCCACTTCTACAATAAAAAAAACCGAATATTTTTGTCTGCTTCAGCAGTTACTCAACAGTAAGTAACGTTATATTTGTCGCGATCAAAAATAAATTGATTAATCTTGTTCATTAAGAGCGATATTTCCAATTGTTTAAACAGACGAAATTCCATGTAAGCTTTACTGATAACGTGCATTTTTCTAGTCTAAGGTAAGAATCTGTATGAATCGTTTGATATTTATAAATATATCATAATTTGAAACCTTTTTTGATTTTATTTCATTTATCTATAAAGTCCAGATTCCCATTTTTGATGACATGTTCGACAAACTAAATTATAACAAGATTTTAAAACAAGTGTCTCTTACTTTATAATATTGAAGACGTTAACAACAAAGACAAATGAAAACATAACATCAGTAACATAAATAATACAGACTTATGACGAAGATGATTTATGTCATTTTATGATAGGCCATAAGTTATGGATCTGTGTGGAGATAAATTTTAGTTAACTGAATAACATTTCACTATTTCGTCATTTTGTCACAACCTGATATTTTCTCATAAATAAATAAATGAAAGGATTGAACATCCTTTCATTTATTGCTAATAAAATACGATATCACACTAAAGAACAAAAATAAACAATAAAGTGAAATTTGAAAGATAGGAAAAAGAGGAGGCTCAGCTAATACTGTATCGGAAAAATCGAGATCCGTCACAGCGTTGGTTTTCAGCCACTTTTATTGCCGTAAAACGGGAGCTGAAAGACATCATTCACAATCAAACGAACGTGCTTCAAAACGAGGTAATACGCAACTATTTTTTTTAACGCACACAACATTCAAAAACTCGCTGTGAACACAGGGAGAGAACTAGAGAGTCGGTAATCCTGCGGTCATAACACTAGGCTATCAGATCTCCTAAATAAATATCTATCAAAAGAAGAAAACTCGGCATAACTGCATAAAAACGTTTGCATCATTTAATAAAGAAGAGCCTTACGTGGAGATTAAACGATAACCTTTTCGTTTTTTATTCTCTTGAAAGATTAAAATTATTTTTAACAATAGCATATTTATAGATAAGTGCACAATTTTCTCTAGATATGCGATATGCAACCGACATAAATGTGTTTTCCTTGCATTTTCATTAATATAAAGTGGATAAACTGCGTATTTATTGAAGAAGAGAAAAAAAATAAGCTAAATGTTTCTAAAATGTGGTTAAGTCTACCTAGATTGACTTCTGGTTAGATTAAAAGTAGAAGAAAGCAAAATTATAGGGCGTATGACTAAAATCACATTTTCATATACTCAATTTAATACTAAAAGTGTGAAATTATAAACATTTAAAGAATATAGTTAATATTTATTCTGGCGGCAGAGGTAGATCGTCGTCAAACTCTTCTACATGTTTCCTCCGGACGTCGGAGCGGTTCATGGCACGGCTGGCCGGCTGTAAGCCGTCCTGGTTCGGCGTAGTTGTAAACCTATCGGTCAAACGTATTGATTATAAAACTGCGACACAAATAGATTTTTGACTGTGACAATGATTACCTTTCACGAAACGTAAGCACGCATATTGAATGGATTGAATTGATTAAGAACCGATCCAATAAATATTCAGACGATTGACCCCGCGGCGCCACAGACTGAGTTTTAAAAGTATCGAGTCTGGTGCGCAATAGCGGTAATGAGGCGGCGATTCGTTCCCACGCTACATTCATCAGGTTAGGTATTTGTTAATGAATTACTTATTACATGCATATGCACATAATATAAATTAACCCCATTAATTAGAGTGTATAATATATTCAACTATAATAAAAGAAGTCTAATTCTGATATTTGATTAAACGATAGGTAATCTGCGTTAGACAATTTCCCAATAAAAGAATCGTGATGAAGATCATACATCTTCGTAGAGTTTGTAGTAAGAATGTAACGTTACGTGTAGGTGTTGTCGGCGCGCGCGTCGCTAGAGCGGCGCGAGGCGGCCGCGCCCGGCGCGCTGTCCACGCGGCTGCCGCCTGGGTAGACAACAACATGTTTATTTATAAAGAATAGACTACAAATCTATTAAAGACCATTAAAACAAGGAACAAAAATTTTTGTTCCTTGTTTTAATGGTCGTAATGGTGGTAATTGATTTTGATTTTGATTTGATTTTAGATCGTAACATTTTTTTGCAACCTATTTATTTAACGCATAAAAATATTTTTCAGAAATCGTTAGCGATAACATACTTTTTTAATAACGAGTTGGCCTAATTGAGCAGATAATCTGATAAGTTTACGTAAATATAATTAAGGAAGACGTTTAAAAAAACAGTGTAATGTTGTCTAGTATTTCATGTTGTTCACCTCTGATCTGGTCGATCGGCGACTGGCTGGCCCCGGAGGAAATACTTCCGGCTGACGTAACTGATACTGAAACGAAATCATCAATTAACTATTAAGCGGTCAAGTTGGTCGTTGCATTGTATTGATCTCATTCTGACGATAAGATTAGAATACGTTACGGAATGCGTACAACTAATGCGCATTAAAATTTCACATCGACCTAACATATTTATAATGCGTAGTATTTATTATTCCGTCGTAGATAGTAAACTGTAAATTTCGCTTTACGTAGTACCTTTATGTTTTATTCCAAACAGTATTCTTAAAAAAAAAACAATATTGTTTTAATCAATGTTAAATAGACTCTGTAGTCTTTAGCTACCTTGTTCTTTTTGTTTGACTCGTGCTTGTGCTCGCTGCAACTCTCGAGCCCACGAAGTCGTCTCCTCAAGTCCCTGATCTCCACATAATTTGACTATCAGCTTCAAACCTAGACATTTTAGAATTATAAAATATATTAAGTCTTGCTATTCAAAAACGTCGCTTTAAAAATAAAGATAATATAGTTATTATAGAATGCCACGGATTTTATCCAAGGCTGGTAATATTTTGCACGTAATTGGTTTTTTCAGCAAATATTAGTTCAACGAACAATATCTTGATAAAGTGCTAAGTCTATTTATATTGTAGAAATACTAACACTGAACATTGTCCGGGAATCGCGCGTTCATCTTCTTGTACAGAGTTAAAGCTTCCTGATACCGTCCGCTAGCGCGGAGACATGCTCCCATTAGTAAACCCCATTGTGGCTATAATACAGAAATACTACAATTGGTATGACGCCTTTTCGTCCATAAATCCTATACAAAAATACAAGGAAAACGTGTGCTAGTTAATTGTTGTATTTACATAAACAAAGGACATGTTTCTGTACTTTTACTATTGAAAGTTTATGTTGTTTTGAGTTCTTTGAGGTCAGTGTAGAGATATCTAATTTGTTATTACAATGTACGATTATTCTGAATTGACGCACGAGTTTGTAAATGGAATGACTGATAGCTACGTATCAACATACTTATTCTCTTTTTTTTAATGACTAATTTTATTCATGGAGGTTTATTCGAGAAATTGTTATAGTGGTTTCTGTGTTTAGTATGACACCACTAGTGGTTATTGATAGTTTAGTAGTTGCTGCTCACTAGCATATTTTAAAAGAGTAGAAATAGAGTTTTAGTTTACATGTAAATCATTATTTATTTACTACTTAGGTACAGATATGTTGTCAACTAAGAACCGGATATATTTAATATATTTTTTTGTCCAGATGAATGCAAAGTACGTACGTTATTGGGTTGCAGTCTGGCGGCTCTCCTGTAGTACTGCAGCGCCACGTCGGGCTGCGCCTCGCTGGCGAGCCACTCCAACGCCGAAAGCTCGCACGGCCACACTGCTTCCACCTACATCAACAATATTGTATGAAACTAATTAACTTAATGTAATAATTCATCTTTTAGGTAACCACAGCTGGTTATTCCAAAGGCGTAGGAGATGCTTAATACAAATACAGTCTCCCTCAGAATTTTGTGGCTCGGAATGAAAATACTTTTTTTTATAAGCTACAGCAGTAAGTATAAAAATACGTTCGCGCAGAACTTATTCTAGTTTTTAGACAGGATATAGGAAAACTTCGTAAGGCATTGATACTACGAGGGCAAAACATCACATTATTTTGTCCTCATTTGCTTATCATGCTAAAAGATTTGATGGAACTTTCGGGACAATAGTTGAACACGAGTGTAAACTCAAACGCAGTTTTTGTGTTATCAGCGAAAACGTAAAATCGTAAGACCCCCCAAACGTTAACTATTGATTACCATCAGATTTAAATGGTAAACAAGATAACACTGAGTGGCCTAAATAGAAAATACATCGCTACCATCGCTGAAAACAAGTGTGCTACATAACTATCGATGATTTGTGACGTAGATGGTAATGTTCGAAAGATTACGTACTAAATATCTAATTAGGCGTTCGTCGTGAATACTTAACAATGAATGTGTGTCGCACGATGGCTGATTGGAACTCATTATTATGATACAAGGTCGTTTTTATGTCACACTCACACACATATGAGTACTATATCATATATCACATATCTAATAAATGAGGAATTTATAACAATCACTTTATGTTAGACCCAGGCATAAATGGCGGGGTGAGCATGACTCCCACATGAAGGATTGATAAGCACTTGCTGTGGAGAAGGTAAGATGGAAAAGGAGAGGTAGGCCTTTGCTCAGCAGTGAGAAAAAATTGCGCTTAACGTAATAATAATAAATCGGTGTTAGAAATTCACTACCACATTAGGTATAAACAAATGAGAAAAATATTTTTGTTCCTGCGGGTTATTTCAGCAAAGCAATATATCACCATAAACAAAGATAGCTTACGTCTTGGTAATGGTGTTTGGCAGTCTGAGTATCACCCATCTCACTATGCAGTTGCGCAAGTTCACACGTGACTCCCGCGTCCCAGCTTCCGATGAGACTGTACCTATAGGCAGAGATAGAATAAACAATTTAAGCATTACATTATTTTATCCCAGAGGCATAACATTAAATGTGTAATGATGTAGTCAAAGCTGTGGTACTTCTATAGGATTTTTGGGTACAGGACGTTATGATGCATGCACGGACTTGAATGGTGATTGCACGGGGTTGAGGTCACCATGTTAATTCCACCGAGCGCGACGTATCCCGTGTTCGATCAACGCGTAGGACAAGCATTCGTGTGAAGAGTACATTCACGAATGTGCATGTAGTCTTGAGTCTGGGTATCTTTGTGCTCCATGTTTGAATGTTTGTGAAACCCCCCGCAACTCAAGGAATAAATTCCTAACTGCGGGGTTCGTATTGAAACGAGCAAAATAGAATAGGTTTTTCTTGTAAGCTTTCCACTTCTCAAGTGTGAAGTTCATTTTGATAAGTGTGTGCATTTTGATAAGGCTGTGTGTACCAGTGGTCAGCGGCGGCGGCATCTTGCCTGGCGCGGTGTTGTCTGGCCAGGCCGGCCGCCGCCAGCGCGCGCAGCGTGGCGCCCGCGCCGCTCGCGTTGCGGATCAGCGACCAGCGGGCTATGGCGCCGCTCATCGCAGACTCCTCGCCGGTGCGCTCCAGGGCTAGCGCTAGACCAAATTACCAAGTCATTATTATATAATAAATTGCCAGATACTATAACCAGTTTACCATTAAACAAGTTTAAAAATACCGTTAAATCTATGCTGGTAAAGAAAGCGTACTATAAAATTAGTGATTATATAAATGATAAACGCGCGTGGACTTAGTATTATCTCTGTACATGTGGTCTCCCTGGCGGTCTACTAGATCATTATCTTATTTTCCTTGTTATCTACTATTAGTTTAGCCACAGCTCTATTCATAGAAGCTATGACATGCCTTGACATTCCTGTTAAGGATTTGATTAGGACTACATATTTAGATTATGTAAAATTATCATTAAATTATTATTGTTTTCCTTTTTTTTTTCGTGAAATATGCTTTGTATATGTATCAACAGTGTAAACCTCAGCAAAACTTACTTCATTGTAACGTTATTTTATTTTTCTTCTCTGGAGGTCAGTTTTATACAGTTTTATAGAAAATCATTAACATTTTGCTATTTGATACTTGTTTTGCTAATTTACGCTGTTTTTGCAGACATTCATTTTAATGTAAAATGCTACTGTAAAATTTTATTTTGAAAAGAGTAACTTATGGAGTTTCTTGCCGGTTCTTCTCCATAAGAATGACACTTTGGAACCGTGCAACTAGAGTCAGTAATATAACGTTTTAAAAGTGCCTGAGATACGGCCTATTTGAAATAAAAACTTTTTGATTTTGATTTTGATTTTGATTATCTATTATTGATCACAATTTAAACTAAGGCCACCAATGCAAGCGGTTAATCGGCGTATGTTAAATTGATGTAATCACCAAGATCGTGTGCAGCTATAAGATCAGCAGGGTCGAGGTGTGTGGCAGCAGCCAGCTGGTCGGCGGCCTTGCGCCAGGCGGGCGCGGCGGGGCTGGGCGGCGGCGCGGGGCCCGAGGCGGGGGCGGAGGCCGCGCGCGCCGCCGCCAGCGCGCCCGTCACACGCGCCGCGCACGCGTACGGGTCGTCACGAGATGCGGCTTCACTCAGCTGCAGGGCTTCCGTACTGTTGCCCAACTGATGACAGAAATAAAAGAATATTATTGAAAAGTCCGTCATGAGGCGTGTCACGACTGTCACGATACAAAGAATAAATTTAAAGCCCTGGTTTGGGACTTCAGTAGCTTAGTTGGTAAAGCGACTGGCGCGTATAGCCAGGAGTTGCAGGCTTGAATCTTGTGTGAGGTCTGAGTTTGTTCATTACGTTACTTGTGTTATTGACGTTCGGAGTGGTTACCGCATAGGCCACGAAGGCAGCGTCGGTGTTGGCCTCAGCGCGCAGCACGCGGTCGTGCGGGTGCGCGCGCGCCACGGCCTTGAGGCGCATGAGCGCGCGCGCGGCGGCGGGCGCGGCGGGCGGCCGCAGCGAGCGCAGCGCCGCCAGCGCGCCGCCCAGCTCCAGCCGCGCGCCCGCCGCGCCGCCGCTGTAGCCGCGCAGCGCCTCCACGCACCACGACATGCCGCTGACATACATAAATATACAAATATTCAACCACCAACGCTGGAAATTATTGCTAATTATCGTAAGTCGTTTTGTCCCGTGTGGTGCCGGACATAAAGAATGGCATCGCGCCATCTCTTTTCATAGATGTTGTAAAAGGCGTCTAAGGGATTCAATCGAGAATGGGCAGCAGCATTCTTTGAGTACTTTAACAATAATACTGCGATCGCAAACCCGTCTGCCGAGCGTGACGATTAAGACACCCCCCCCCCCTTCTTAGGGAAGGTCTATGTCCGGCAATGGACGTCTTTCGGCTGAATGACGCATGTCTTTTAAAGTCAAATATTACTCTCCCTCCCTATAACGTGATCTTAGTACGGTAACATGTTCATTGTAGGTGGACACACAGGAGACCAATTGGGAGAAGTGTAAATAGCTCGGTCGTCTTGAAGCACTATGTGTTTAACATATTATGGCATAAAGTATGTGGTGGTGATACCCCGAGTCGGGTCCGCGCGAGGCGGGGCGCTGCGCGGCGGCGGCGGCGGCGAGCGCGAGGCAGCGCTCGGCGTGCGCGGCGGCGCGGCGGGACCAGCGCGCGAGCCGGTCGCCGCGGACCACGTCCCGGACCACGCACTCGTACGCGTCGTTCTCCTGCACGACAACACATCATTCTGTTTAGTTACTCTCAATTGATTTTTTTAACTGTAAATTTAATAGCTGTCACCATGCCGAAGCCGCTCAAATAAAATAGTAATTTTGACCGCAGTCAACTCGTTGATTAACTTATTTTGAGCGACTGCGACTATCTTTTTCAAAATAAGTTTTACTTGAGAGGCGATTTAAAAAAAATGAGCTTGTTTTAATTAAGAAAGATGTTTTAAACCGCTTTTTTATTGCATCACGTTTAATCTTGATTGTAAATCAATCTTCACTTATTCTAAGAATTGTTAAAAATTACGGACGAATAACATGTGACACTCGCATCATCAATAGTGATGTCCTGATGAAAAGTGGGCGGCTCCACGTCCAACATCGCGTGGAAAGCTGCTTTGGCACCTTCAGCGTCGTTCAACGCCACTGAGCATAGTACTAAGTGTAAACCTGGAAGGAATCACACAATAACATTATGACTTTTTAATTATGAACTTATAATATTACGAGGCTAAAGTTCATAACAGGAAAACATCTTTATTTACTTACATTCTCAGTAAACAATAGCTTAAATATGCAGTTTACTTTTTTTATGCCTATTACATTTTTCTCCGTAAATGCGTAACATAAAACGTTTTCGTTGCAAAAAAACAATAATTGACAAAAGCATATACTATTGAGTATTGTGTACTAATCGTATCGCAGTATATCACACATACCAGTCTGAAAGTCTCCCTGTTCATGCATAATATGTTGAAAATTGGTTACAGCGTCTCGGAACTTGCCCATGCGTACAAGGAGCAGACCAATGTTGTGCATCACCTTCATTCTTAGAAAATGAAAAATATGTTAATGTAATAAATAATTAAACGGAAATACCCTTTAAAGTTTTGCAAGTTTTGAAAACTTTCATTCTAATATAAGTTTTTCTTTGCGGGATAGATAGTCACGCCATCTACCGAGCGCGACGTGTTGCGAGTTCGATCATTGCATGAGACAAGTAATTGTGTGTGTTTTTGTGCTTGTGCTTGAATTTAGTGAAACCTCCCACAGCATAAGGGTTTGTCTCCTTAGTGTGGCCTTCGTTAGAAAAAAAAAAACAAATCATTGAGTCATCTAGAGTAAATTTGTAATACCTTAAGTCTTTTTCAGCTGTCGGAGTTTGATCCAGTGCCATTCTATACAATTTCAACGCCTTAGGATGCTCTCCCATTTTGAAATAAATATTTCCCATGTTCACCTTAAAAGAAGGTTACTTTTTAATTTTTGCTATATTGCACTAGTTGATAAAGGAATATTTGCAAAGGAAATCGTATTTTCTACCTTGAGTCTATTGGCGTGCGGGAACAATTTGTTTCTAGTGAGTAGTTGATATGTATTCAACGCTTCAGTATACATTTCATTGAGCGCATACTGGCCTGCCAAATTGCATAGAACCTGTAAATTAAACAAAAACCTTTTTACCTTTATTATGTTGTAATAATACTGAAACGGCTTAAAACCCGGACTAGATTTCGTACACTTATGGGACGAGCTGAAAGATCAGTTTGAGCGCGACTACCGGAGTTACCAAGGCTTCTAAGAGTAGAATACAGTTTCTAAGGATTCCATCGTCAGACTCTTGATTTTAAGGGATACGAGGATGGTAGTTTCCGTTGCCCAAACAAGGGGAAACCTAGGAGACCCACAAGGGGATCTATAATTATAATATCCTATACTTATAATAGTATAGATGCCATTTTTACACTATTAAGAGAAATAGAATAGGAGTGCAGGGGTAAAGGTGTGGACTGATTAATTTGCTGGACAAATTATACATTAAATTAATAGTTACAGCAAATGTGAGATCCAAGTTGTGCGTGTCTCCTACATTGGCCTGTTCTTGCATGCGTATCAGTTGCCTCTCTAACGCCGATGCTTCTTGCGCTTTTGCCAGAGCCTATAATATTGCAGAAAGAATTTAGTAATACCACTGACTAATTGTTACTAGTGTAAATATCGAGATATTAATATGTCCTATGAAGATGCTCAACACTAACCTGCCCTAAATCGACGTCCTTCTTCGGTGCATTATCATCATCAGGATCGGTGCGAGCACTCAACATGCACGACTCTTCCACCAGCGTCATTATACGAGCTTCCATTTGTTTTACCCGCTCTTCAATACTGTAATCGATATGAATGTGTACGTAAATATGAAATATGCTTATGTAATTTGTTTTATGCTCTGCCGAATAAGCCAAAACTTCCAAAGACCATCTTAAATTTATTTGCTTAGATAAATACTTTTACCCACTTTCCCGAGTCCGGCATTCAATTAATTTTCAGCATATGATCATAGTAGAGGCTGTAAGATAGCAAATATAAAATGCAGTCACTTATTCGTATACCTATCCTCCTTGACATCATCCCTCGTGGGTATGTCGCGGGTGGTGGACGTGTACCCAGCGGCGCGCACGGCGGTCACGGGCCGCGCCGCGGTGGCCGCGCGCGAACTGTTGCCGCGGACGCTCACCGTGCTCATGCGCATCATCTTAATCAAAGATATCATTGATTGAACATAAATCACAAGTCGTTGAAATGAGAAAAATCAAGAGATGTCGTTTGCTTGTTTGTCATAGGGTCTTTTTTACAGAGGACATCCAAGAATTTTATTTTTGAGTTTAGTATGAATAAAAAGACTTATATTTAATTTTAGATTAACACTTCAAAACGTTTCTGTACTACTGTGTTTAACCCTAAGGATAAGTTTCAATTAATTACCTAATGTAACTGCCACGCCATAATCTAGTGGCAGATAGGCACCTCATTTACTTATTGGTACTTATCATTTTTACTTAATTAGTCCATAAGGCTCGCTCATTAAAAATATGTAATTAATTGGTAATAAACAGTGTGCCCAATATTTTGTTTATACTGAAAATCTAAATTTAATCTGAAAATAATTGGCTCTTAATCTGGCAATAATGAGGACTTGACCTACTTGTTGTAAGTAAAGATATCTAGAATTCCTGGCATTATTTGTAATGTAACGGTATGTGGACAGACCCCGGTGGGCACCCTGGCGGGCGGCTTGCGGCCGATGCCGGCAGTCCGCAGCGTGTCCTGGAAGTCCTGGTCGTGTCGCAGGTTGCGCGTGTCGAGCGCGGGCGCCACGTCGTTGAAGCCGGCGTACAGCTCGTCGTCCTCGTCCACGAGCATGGCGGTCCGCGGCTTGGCGTCCGTGCCCAGCCGCGACGCACTATAATAACGCGAACTCAACATTCTGCACCTTGCAAATCAAAAAGACCACCGTCAATTCCTCCGAAATTATTAAACTCCCATTTGTTGTGACGCCGTAACCATGGTAACGGTTTGTCACCGACCACGAGGTCACATAGGTCATAAGTCAAGTTTGATTACGTTTCGTCGAAAAAGTATGAATATATTTACTAGTGGAATTATTACTATAGGCTACGGTAAATGATAGGCTGTAGTCACGTTCAATATTTATTACATACTTCTAAATACATACAATCAAGGTCCATCTCTTTAAAGTCACACCAATGAAACAATATTAGTTTTAGCTAAATTAGAAAATAACTGACTGAAATAGACACCACTTAAAAATCATTTTTCTCTTTTTAAATCAGTTCTATTGGAAGACGCTGACAATATGATTCGCTTGTTCAGTAAACACACGAGATAAGAAAACGTAAATATAGCCTAACTTAAACACTAAGCAAGTTATGAGATAATAAACATACAAACGACCGAGACGTCTCTGCGTCACCGAGGCCTACTCCTGATTCTGACTGTTAACCATTACATAAACATTCAAAATATCGGGTATAAAAATAAATGATTTTCAAAAGTTTTATATTGTATCGTTATTCAACGAAATAACAATGATTCCTTATATGTACATTTTATGATTGTCCATTATGTATGCGATTTTATAAACTACCTACTGAAAATAATGTTAACAATGAAAAATTATTCGTGACCCTAAAAGACTAGTAAGAAATGCAAGGTATTCATATTTTGTACACTTTTCACTTATCATTACGATAACACCAGATAAAAATAATAGAAAAGTCTATTAACGTGGATATGACTTAGATGTTAACAATTTATAGTATATTTACTTGTCGTCTATAAAATTTGTTATATTTACATACATTTAACAAAACTCACTGACACCAAGACACTTTTGCACATTATGTTTACAGTTAAAGGCCGACAAAAATGACTCTTAGTAATATGGCATGTTTTCTTACTCTTAGTTCGACTTGAATTTATATTAACACAACATTGTCACAGCTATAGACTTACTCCATTATCAATCTCTTACATGGCTAGGTTATGTACTCGCTAATACACCACTGTTGGAACAGTAAGCAGACAACACTATATCATGCCTCACCTGACACTTTGTTTTACATGTTTAATTGACTTTGCATTAATTGTTGGTCATTTATGAATTATATTCCAGCCAGGCATATATTGAAACACATCAACGCACAACACTCGTTTTATCTTATAAATTTATTGTTCTCATTCCTAAAAACGTACCGAACGACTTATTAAAATGGCGAAGCTTATATACATTCAAAGTAACGTATTGTCAAAAATGCGTTTAAATTAAATTAGTAAACTGCGCTACAAACGAATTGGTGTTTATCAATATAATAGTTACTCTGCTTATAATAACATTTTATAGCCTCTTATTTTACTCTCATATATTTATTTCTTATTCTGTAATCAACAGGCTCTCATATGTATTCATTGTTAACCTTATTCGGGGTTCACTACATAGCTGCCATATTATTGTATCTGTATGTTTAACGTACGATGTATTGTCACTTAATGTAAGGTCAAATGTAATGTATACTCATAATTTGGGTTTAGGGTCACTGTGATCACATTACGAAGCACCAATGTGTGGCAGACGTCGGATGTCGGAGTGGCGCGCAGCAGGCGGGCGCTAGATCTGCGTGGAGAAGCGCGGGCGCGGCAGCTCGAACGGGTCGCCGTGCACCGAGCGCGCCAGCGCCTTGATGCTGGCCGCGATGTCCGCCGGCTCCTCCTGCGAGACACACCGGCTCTATACACTCGCACACATTGCGGACGGAACGTATCAATGGGACATTCTATACTTAAGTTAGATTTGTTATAAAAATTGTTTAGACACCTTAGAGACTTGTTATGGTGACAACTATAACTAATTTAATTAAACTAATAAAGAAAACAAAGAGGTCCTTACATCGTCATCTAAATCCCGAGTAGCGGGACGCTCGTTGGGGAACTTTGGCATATTCATAGGAAGAGATCGAGCGATCACCTCCATACCGCCGCCGCGAGGGCGCGAAATGTGAATACCTTCGTCGTTACTGCCTTCTGAAATAACAACAAAAAGAAACCCGATTAATTAAAATAACAAAATTTTTTTTGTTACTTTAATTAATCACCAAGCAAATACGTCTTTGAGAGATAGATTAGATTTAGGGATTATTTTGAGTGTAATATTTATTACGCCTGTTTTTTTAATCCAATGCAAATGCGATACGAAAAACGTCACTTTGATTTGCAATGAAGACTCATAGATACCTATAACTTCATATACTGTTATAGTTTACAGTATATTGTTATTAACAAACATCGTCAGACATTTATTAAATTGCGTAACAAGTATTGACGAGTTTCCAGTGACGCACTCGCTGACGCGTACGTGCATAAATAATGATAGGTTGATGACTACCGCTATTTTCTCTAATTTTCAATAATTATATGATTAATACTTATAATTTTATAATGAATAATAAAGAAAAGGACAACCCTTTAATGGACTGCATTAAATTATATTTATTTGTATATGTACTTCAATGTAATTTTATCCAAATCAGTGTCTAGAATAAGCATACTGGTTTCTGTCCAAATTAAAATATCAGGCAAAAAAGATTTTTTTTTTTATTGTTTATATTATGGAAATTATACTCACGATCAGAATCATAGTCATCTTGGTCAGACAGCATGTTGCTCCTGGAGTCCATGCCTTCTAACTCAAAAAGATCCTCCGCATCCAATGAATCTTCTTCAGGAGGCATATTTCTAGAAGACTGAATAATAAAAACTATTTAAAGCATTGAAGTACTATATCTAGACTCGTATTATCTGTAAGTAATTTCACAAACATCCTTCGTCATTTATATCCTTGTGGAAATTGGTGTTGGTTCATGTTTGTCAATTTAGCATAAGTTTAACCAAAATATAACTAATTTTTGTGCCCATTAAAATAAATTATATATAATATATCCTGGGACAACTCACACACGGTCATCTGATCCCAAGCTAAGAAGAGCTTGTGTTATGGTAACCAGACAACTGATAAACTGCCTTATATATTTCTAAATACATACATATTATAGATTAATTACACCCAGACACCAGAACAAATGATCATGCTCATCACACAACATTTGTCCTGGGCGGGAATCGAACCCACGACCTCCGGTATAGCAGTCAGGGTACTAACTAGGTCACTAACCACTAGACCAACTGGTCCGTCAATCAATAAATAAGTAAGGGTTGTGATGTTCAGGGGATAAAATCTGAATCTGTTTGGAAATATTGTAGTCATAGTCATATTTTACACATTATTAACTAGAAAAACACCACCCAGCAAAGTGGCATAGGCCAGGCAGTGTTAAATATAATTTATGAAACAATAATAATTGTATGTGTTCGACTGAATGTAAACACAATAATTATTATTATTTATCGCCACCTTTTCCTCAGTTTAAGTGTTTCTAATACAAATTATACTGTGTTTTTAAACTGCCTATAGTAATTTACGGTTATCGTAAAAGGATAATGTAATGTTTTGTAAACACAAGGCGAGTTTTGCAATAACATGAAACCAAGGACTTATGAAAATGATAAATTTACTTTGGATAAATGCTTTGATTCCTGAAAACAAACAATATCTTATGGTTCTCATTTTATTTAACTGTTACTAAGTTAAAACATATTTAGGTGTTTTTTTGTTTGTTAGCCATGATCTATATTTACACCTAAATGTTGAAGACAAACACGGTGTTTATTGATCTCTCTAACTATACTTTTAATAATAAAACCGTTTATTTTATTTATAGTTTATAAAAAGCAAAGCTTTCCTGCACTCTGCAGTAACAAAGGGAATGCTTCATCCATATTGACAAGGTAACTATTATTTTAAGTATATGTTCTTTTGTTTTACCTATCGCAACTGGGTAATGATGAGGTTTTAAGGAGTGTAATTATCCTGCCTTTCACACTACTTACAAGTTTTTCATCACTTGTGCAGAGCAAAAGTATTGTTTCAAGCAAATGTCATTTTGTTTTACCTTAACATTACTATGTGTGACTTTTTTGGCATCTTGGAAGGAAGACAGTCTTCGTCTCTGCAGGGGAGGTAGATGCGGGGACGGCGGGCCGTTGTCGATGTTGGCGTCGTTCCGCCAGCTGTCCCGCTCAACGTTGTTGCGCGCCTTACTTATGATACTGCAAACATTAAATCATGACTTGAGACTGTACTTTAAGACATAAAATGCTATGAGTGTGTCAGAATAGGATGTAATTTTGCCATGGGCAAGACAAAACTATGACCAAATTAATTGCTCTTCAATCTTGACTTTTATTTTTTGACTGAATCATGTAGAAAGGGCTTATTGCATAAATATAATTTATAAAAATTTAAACAACATACCTAGCTAATATTTTATGATCTCTTTGTGCTTTTTCTCTGTAGGCTTCAAACTCAGCATATTTCTGATCTCTGAACTGTCTGACAGTTTCTTCTACAGCTTCCAGCTGAGACTGCAGAGTTTGATTCAACTGTTTACTAAGTGTGCCTATCACCTGCTGTGTAGGGAGCCACACAGTCTTATCACTGCGCATGAAGTTATTTGTGTCCACATTTTCCTTCATTTCTATGTCATTTGTTACTTCTGGCACTAATAAGTTGAATACTGGTGAATAGTTATTTGACTTTTTCAGATTGTTAATCCGGTCCTGTGTAGTCTGAAACATACAAAGGTAAATCTGTAAATCAGGGCCAATGATATGTTGTTGGTGATAAGATTTAGATTATGAAGTAAACTTTGTATGAACACTTTTAGTAACATCTTATAGCTATAAAAATATAATGATTCATTGTATGTACAATGATTTGTTAGTGACTTTACTAAGTAAGCAATATCATCAAAACAACATTATCAATCATTGTTATATCACTGCCTAATTATTTTACTAAATTTTGTCGCTATGCTGAAATTTTATTTAAAAGTTACATTATTGCTGTCCAGTATTGAAATTGTAGGTGCTAAATATGTAGTATTTACTCCAGTTAAAATGCGGTTGACCATGAATAAATTGGTTGTCATTGTACCTATGCTGACCAAATGTAATTTAATATTAAGTGAACACTGACCTGATTAGATTTACAAACAAGCAGTGCATAAGGTTCTTTTTTGTCATGTGATATGGCATGGGTGGCCTGACCACATGCCAGGCAAGAATGTACTGTCCATCTGCTGAGGGGGCGCTGGTCCACCAGGGCTGGCTGAGCCACCTCAGTCTTTAAGCTGCTTAAAGAGCAGGACAGCAGTTTCTAAAACAGAATAAGAACAAACATTTGATATATACATTTCGTATTGGTACTAATTTGGTAAGTAATTATAGACTTGTTAACACCAGAGTATTCGATAAATAATGGCCTTTATCTGAAGAGTATTTATTAAATTAGTATAACAACAATATTCAATGAAAATTAAAGAGTTACGCAGCCGCAACACAAATATAGACAATAGAAAAATAAAAACAACAAAATAATAATAAAATTAAGTATGTAGCGATGTCGAATACGATCGTAAACAAGTCGAGACAGTGCCGAGCGCACATGTACTTATGTATTATGGATAATACATACATATATAAACATATCAAATTAATTATTACTGCAATGCTGTATATTAGGTTTCATTCATGTTTCATGGTTTCCAAGTATTAAAAACCCTTCTTATAAGTCAAGGTCAAGACATGTTTACTGACGGTACCTCACTGAAAAAAATATCCCTTTGTTCCATGGATGATAACTCCAGTTTCCCAATATCGACATTGTCTTCAATTTTATCACCTTCAAGCGTTACATTTAGGCATTTACAAACACAGAGAGCCATGGTGACTAAATGGATTAAGTGATTTGGGCAAAACGATACAAAAATACACAAAAATTAAGTAAATTATGAGTACAGTAGTCGCAACTTTTAGATAAACGCGTAGAAATATGTATAGATAGTTTAGTTATTTTTGTTCACAACACACACATTCACACAATCAACACGGAATTTTCATGTACACTTATGTTATCACATATCGATAGCGTTGTCTTCTTTTGGCAATTGTCATAATCCAATACTCTCGTTAAGGAAGAAATGAAATAGTAAAAATTCCTCAGTTTCTCCTAAAAATTTACTACGGAAGAGTGCTGTTCTCACTTAAAATCGACTAAATTTTAAAGTAGTTATTTTTTAATTAAATTAGAATAGGTCTCTTTTAATCATGAATTATTTAAGACATTATGAGCTGGCACATCATGTAAAGATTAATGAACTTATTGTTTAAAGCAATTAGTTCTAATATCATTGTATTAAGTCAAATGTCTTAGTTCCTCATTTCCGAATATTGTTTGCTTCCTTATGGGAATAACGCAAGTTTAGATGAATCTCATTAATTTTGACTTAATTTAATTAAACGCAAGTGTTAGGTTGCTCGAAATAAAATTGTCTCTTTCTCTGTTTGAGTTTTAGGTAAATTTAATTGAACACGTGATAGTTAAATTAAGCTGACTAAAAGCTTTTGATTACTAATCAACTAAGCTAATCAAAAAATGGGAATCACTACATTTGTCAACCTCAAAATATTGGCTTGATGCGACAGATGGTTTGTCGGGTCGTCGGCTGTCGTTTTCTGCTGCTCAGCCGTCTGACAGGTTATTTGAAGCTTGCAGTCTACTCAGTACGTGGCGAATTAAATTTAAAAGTGAAATAAGCAAATATTTAAAAAAGCATTTAGTACCTGTTTTCTTACTTTTAAATTTATGGTCTGAAGTTGATTATATGATTAGCAAGTTACAATGTCCAAAAGAAGTCAACCCAGTTGGTCACCACCGGCGAGAAAGGAGAGAAGACCAGTTTTAAAACTTTATAATAGTTTGACTAGACAAAAGGAAGAATTTGTTTGCAATGGAGGAAATCGCATTAATTGGTACAGCTGTGGACCTACCGTATACGACGCCTCCCATATGGGCCACGCCAGGTAAATATTCAGTTATCCTTATTCGTTAACTTGAATTACTTTCTGCCTATCTTATTGGGTTATACCTCATTATAGTTGCATATTAGACTGAGGATGAGGAGATTAAACCAATAGGTTATTTATGTCCATAATTTTTCCTGGCCCTCTAAGTATCTGCTTAATAAGCTTGCTATGTAAGCTTTAAGAAACCTTTCAATAGCTTTATAGCTATAAAAAGCATGTAGAATAAAGTTTAATGCCAATCTGTGAAATACAATGATTCAAATAAAAAATAACATTATAAAAAAAAAAACATATTTTTGTACCATTCCTCACACTGCAACATTCTATAAAGCTAAATAACATAACATCATGTTCTTTCTTTCACCTGTATTTGAATAATAATTCTCATTTGAACATTATTTTCAGATCATACATATCTTTTGATATATTGAGGCGAGTGATGGCCAACTACTTTGGATACGACATACTGTATGTTATGAACATCACAGATATTGATGACAAAATCATTAAGAGAGCAAGGCAACATCACTTGTTTGAGAAATATGTAGGAGAGAATAAGAGTCTGAACTGTATTATAGATGATGCAACATCGGTTGTAAATTACTATGAAACAGTGGTCAAAGAGACTACTGACCCAGATAAAAAGAATGCTATGCAGAAAACTTTAGATTGGTAAGTCACTTGTTTATAGTATGTAAAACAGTGGTTGTTTACATAAGCATTTTTCAAAGAATTAAGAAGTAGGTTCATCAATTTTCTTAGTCACTAATTGTTTAGGCAACATGGGAAATCTTAGAAATGTATGGAAACTTATTTATCATTTGTCATTTTACCACTGCTGTTGCGAATAACAACAAATGCAATAATACTATTACAAATTGTATTATCCATGCAAAAATGTATTTGAATGAAGACTACACCAGTGATATATAATATGTATTCATCAAAGCAGCTGCGATTAAGGCACTTTTAATTTAATATACAATTTGTGTGTTTTGTGATACTTAGGGTAGATAAGCGGTTCATGTATGTGTAGGGCATATGGGCTTATCAGCAAACTTAGTCACACTATTGCTTTTTGTTGATACAATACAGTAGGTGCATATTTCAATGCCTTTCAATTATGAACTATTATAATGTGTATGAACTTGAGTTAGTGATAATGGGAATATTGACTAGTGTTTTTATAATGTCCATCATGAAGATTACTGAGGTAATTAGGCATTTATTTAGTCTGTTATAGTTTGGCAAACACTGCTAATCTGTGTTAAATTCATTAATGATCAGAGTGTAGAATTACTTCATTATGAATTAAGTTTTAGTATACTTTTGTAGAAGAAAAATAGTATATTAACATAGTATATAATACAACATAGTATTCTAAAATTTAATTTGTAAATTTGAATTTTCGAATATCCTCATAGTAATCCTCATCTGCCCTGAAAAACTCAATAGCATTTTCTCCACTATGTACTATGTTCAAATGAAAACAAAACTGTTTCAGCATTGCATCAGCTGTGAAGACACTGAAATCTGCAGTGGAAGGGAATGATGATGCAACCATCACAAATGCAAAGACTGAGCTGCTCCAGTCTGCTAAGAGTCCTATCTCAGAATGGCTGGACAGCCAGCGCGGGGCAACAGTCACAGACAATGCTATATTCACAGCACTGCCCAGGTACTGGGAGAATGAGTTCCATAAAGACATGAAAGCACTTAATGTAAGCATTTGTTAATACTTTTTATTATCTTTTAATAATGTAATACATTTTGTAACTAATCACTGATGGACTCATCAGGATAAATCAAGTTTTAATAATGATCATAATATAAATTTTGTTCAAATAATTATGACATTCAGCTTGATATTTCAGCTTGAAATATTCTTGTATGTTTTAGTTATTTAAACTAATGTGTTTGTCTAATTGCAGGTATTACCACCAGATGTATTAACAAGAGTTAGCGAATATGTACCACAGATTGTTAGTTTTATTGAAAAGATAATAGCAAACGGCCTTGCATATGAATCAAATGGCTCTGTGTATTTCAGTGTGAATGAATTTGATAGTAAGGAGAAACACCATTATGCTAGGCTAGTACCTGAGGCCTATGGAGATACTAAGTCTTTACAAGAAGGAGAAGGTAATACAACAATTTTATTTTATGTTTAAATAGTATTTATGCAGTAATTTTATAGTAGTGTTACGTGTTTCATGCACAAGTTCAAGGAAAGCCAAATTTTGGATATTTAGTTTGAAAGTATGATATATGAGTAGGTATGTACTTAAAACTGACAAACTCTGATTTAAATCTCGTTAGTATGTTGGTTGATTTTTGTACGCTTTCGCTATAATCTTTCGCTTTTCGCTCTTTTCGCTATATCAAGCTAATAATATAATTTGTGATGACAGGTGATCTGTCAGACGACACAAGTGAAAAGCGTTCCCCAAACGACTTCGCTCTGTGGAAGGCGAGCAAGGCGGGCGAGCCGTCGTGGGAGTCGCCGTGGGGCGCGGGCCGGCCCGGCTGGCACATCGAGTGCTCGGCCATGGCCGCCGACGTGTTCGGCGACAACCTCGACATACACACCGGCGGCGTCGACCTCAAGTTCCCGCATCACGATAATGAACTTGCTCAGAGTGAGGTAAACATAATAATATTCTTTTTTGTTTACCAAGAACCAAATGTGTAAGACAGATATAAGGACATAATTGGATACCAACAAATAAATTTATTAGATGATTAACTGGACGATCCCGTCTTCATCTGTGCCAGAGGTCCTTTATTTGAGGTTACACTGATTCCTCACCAATTTTAATAAAAGTCACCTGTCAATAAAGCCATTCATTATATTGATTTCTTTATAGTCATTTTAAGTATTGATAAATTCATATTATTTTACATGTCCTTTGTTTCAGGCCCACTTCGACCGGCCAGGCTGGGTGAACTACTTCCTCCACACTGGTCACCTAACGATCGCCGGCTGCAAGATGTCCAAGTCCCTTAAGAACTTCATCACGATATCGGAGGCGTTACAGCGGCATACAGCGAGACAGCTGCGCATCGGCTTCCTCATGCACGGCTGGAAGGAAACCCTGGACTACTCAGACAACACCATGGACATGGCGATACAGACCGAGAAAATGTTCAATGTAAGTATTGTATTATGAGCAGAAAAAGTGCCTTGTTACAAAAATTTATAGTGTGGATTAATAGATGTCGGTAAATTATGAAATAGAAATAAACAACTTTTCCAGAATACAAACCTAAAGTGAAAGAAAATGTTGGTCAGCTGACAATATTTCGTTATCAGTTGATCAAAAGTTGGGTAACCATATTTGAAATACGAACGCGGTTTAAAAAACTACGTTCTATATATTTTAACTAGCTTTTCGCCCGCGGCTTCGCCCGCGTCGATGTCGGTTATATCGCGATTCCAAGGGAACTCTGGGAACTCTGTCCCAAATTTCATTAAAATCAGTTCAGTGGTTTAGACGTGAAAGGGTAACAGACAGACAGACAGAGTTACTTTCGCCTTTATAATTTTAGTAGGGATGTAATAATAGTTAATATCTAATTCATGCCAAGTTTAAGGCATTAATTATCCTTTGATATCTAGTTTTAAATGGCACTGTGTATCCTAAAATTTGAAGACATTTTTGTTCGTGATTTAACTCACCATAAAAATCTCACACAGAATAATCACGACTTTTTATTCATTTCGGACACATGGTAGCGTGACGAGCCAAGATCGAGCTATCACGATGTTTCGATTTACTATCAGCTACGAAATTCATTGAACCAAAACAGTCTTGCGTACTGCGATAAATGTTATTATCATGTGTCGTGATGAAAGTTGTTAAAATTTCTTTTGTTCTTGCGCTTTGTTGCGTTCAGTTGCAATGTAAATCATACTATATTTATAGACTTCTGTTGCTGATTATATTTTCTTTAATTTTAGGAGTTTTTCCTGACCGTGAAGGATGCGTTACGCAGTGGTTACGATGAAGGCTGCGGCGGTGTCTGGGATGCCGAAGAACAACAGCTGTCCGCTAAACTTACGTCCGTGAAGGAACAAGTGCATGCCGCTCTCTGTGGTACGTAACATTATACATACATATATGTAGTTGTGTAATATAGTTTTGAATAGAACTGACAAATGACAAATAAAAAATAATTGTTTACATAAATTTTATGTACAAACAATATAGAAATTTGTTAAAGTACTTTCAGGAAGATACAACCACTGCATGCACCAATGAAATTATCCACCTATAAATCTATGAAATTCTAAAACTTTAGGCCGCGTGGACATTACGTGATGCTAAGGCTCTAAACGGACCGCAATTCAACTGCATTCCGGTGGTTGGCAATCGAACTGCTCGCTTGGTTTGCAATCTTAGGGGTCGACGGAAAATACCGAATCGTTTCAAGTTCTTACAATGGCTTCTAATGACCCTGCTAACTATTGGCAGCTTATGATAGTTTGCTGTATCTATTCTCACAATGTTAATTTGCAATGATCAGCCAACATAATGATCTATTTCAGCGTTTCCTTAATTATGTGTTATTGTAAAAAAGCGACAGCGTGCTAGCTGTGGAGTATGTTGCGCTGTTTCTTCTTCATAGCCAGAGCACTCAGAAAACGTCGAAGGCCCACCCTTCAACGTTACGATACGGGGAGCTGTCTATATAAAATTTTATTTGACATTCGAAAACTGCTACATTGTCTATATTAAATAAATGGATTTTGATTTTTGAAAGCACGGATAGCCGAGTAGTTGAGGTCATCTAGCCAATCCCACTAAGCAACATGTCGCGGCATGGCAAATGCTTTCCCTGAGTCTAGGTCTGTTTGTGCTTGTGACTTGGATGCAGTTCATTAGAGCGGGAAACCTTCTTAAAAAAAATACAATGGAATGTGTTATTTCCCAGATAACATCGACACCCGCAGCGCCCTGGACGCGCTCCGCGAGCTGGTGGGCGCGGCCCACGTGTACCTGCGCCGCACGCAGCCGCGCAGCTCGCCGCTGCTGGCCGCCGCCGCCAGATACGTTACCGATATCCTGCATATATTCGGCGCCATTGAAGGGCCTCGTGGAGGGATAGGATTCCCCGTTGCTGATGCTAATAGTGCCGGCGTGAGGATCTTTTGCTTACTGTTGTAGTTTTTGGATTGCAGTTCTCACAGTGATGAAGCTTTAATATTACATTAGCGTAAATAAACAGTATTTTCAGTCACTAGTTATTAAAATATAACCTAAAAATATAAGGATTTAAAACGTAATTAATTCCTACTTTACTTATTTTATAATATTCACTCAACTAATTCGCGCACCCACAGTTAGAAGAGACTGTGATGCCGTACCTGGAGGCTCTGAGCGCGTTCCGGCTGCGCGTGCGCACGGCGGCGCGCGAGGCGGCCGCGCCCGCCGTGCTGGCGCTGTGCGACGCGCTGCGGGACCAGCAGCTGCCCGCGCTCGGCGTCAGGCTCGAGGACAAGCCCGGTATGGTACCACACGTACTGTTGGTTGCCAGGTCATCAAATCCTTATAGCCGGATATACCAGCCCGTTTGAAAAAAAGTATTACCAAAAAAGCGGGACTCTTCACATTGTTGAGGGTTATCAGTATTTTTAAATGATGCAACGGTTGACTCACGAGTATTTTTCGGGAGGGCCCGATTAGTTTCGGACCCAACCGGAGTCCTTAATCATGAGCTAACGCGGCGGAATTAGTCAACTCGAACTCGTTTTCAGCATAGATGGATACTACAAAAAGAATCTTTACCTTATATCTTGTTAAATTCTTACAATTTCCGGCAAAGAAGTTTAGTTTGGCCGGATACGCAATCAAAAATCCTAAGTATGTCCGGATTTATATGGACTTCTTGCTGACCTAGACATGCACGTAGTACTTACTAGTTACTTGTCAATAATCTTATGCTGAAGAAAAACGAATAAGTCTTCTTGAAAATCGTTGGAATTTAAAAAAAAAAATTAAATTCATAATTTTAGTGCAAACAAAATTTTGTAATTCCTGTTGTTTTAACTTTCGATGAATATTAATATGAATGCATATAACGACTGATTCTCTCATTCTTTATTGCAGACCGCACGATAGTAAAACTAGTCAGCAAAGAAGAATTGATGAAAGAAAGAGAAGAAAAGAACAGGTTAGAAGCTGAAAAGCAGAAGAAGAAGTTAGAGTTACTAGAAGCGCAGCGCGCTAAAGAGGAGCAAAAGAAAATACCACCCAGTGAGATGTTCAAACGGGAGGCCGACAAGTATTCCAAGTTCGACGATAAGGTAATTACAAGTACTTTTTAACGAGTCTATAGTGGATGGTCAGCAAAACCGAAAGTCATTAAAAGTCAGATTAACATAACATACTACGTTATTGTTCACTAGTCATTAAGTTGCAATTCAAATTAACTTATTCGGCATACACACATACTTTTTTTTTTCTATTAACATTTTTAACAGATTCACTAATTTTTTATGTGTTATTTAGTTAATGCGTAAAGTAAATTTGAAAATTTTGTTTACTACCCGTGCGGCGACCGGTTGCCTCGATAAATATCTATTACTAGCCATCGCGAGCATCATCCACGTAGTTATGAAGATATAAGAGAGAGCTGAAAGCTATCGTTAAAAAGAAGTTAAAAACGAATATTAAGTACATATGTACAATATATTGCGAAATCACAAACGGCCTTGCTACATCGCAACAACAATAATTATTTTGCTGCGGAGTTATGTTAAAATAGTGATAACTCCTAAGAAATTCACTGAAGTTAAATGGTTTAAAAAAAAACAAACAAACAAAGTCCTCACCTATGTAATATTTGTATTGACTTGTTATCAATTTGAACAACATAACTTTTTTTGCACATCTTTTTATATTAGCTATTTGTATGAATTGGCACGTGCAACGATAACGATGACCTCTTGTCGCTAATCTATTTCTACAATTTAGTTTGCTTGTTACTGACACATACCAATCTACTGTTACGTAACTTATACTTTAGTAAAGTATGGTCACTGTAAAAAAACTGTAAGTACGTAACGATTGTATACCCAAAGCCTAAATAATGTAGTAGAATTTAGTAATTGTGCATTAAAAATAAAGAAATAAATGTGAACGTTAAAAAGTCCGAAGATGTTTGTAGTATCGTGCCTATTATTCATTCCTAATTATTCTTCTAGGGCTTGCCAACACACGACCACGAAGGCAAAGAGCTCAGCAAGGGCCTCGTGAAGAAGCTACAGAAGTTGCAACAGGCTCAAGAGAAGAAATACAACGAGTACTTAGCCTCTATTAACACCTGCTGACAATGTGATATTACTTACAACCCAAACAGACCGATTAAAAAAGGTAGACTGAGACATAAACAAAAGAAGGAAAATTGGAGCAGCCTGTACCACGCGTATATTAAAAAAATGGGGAAATTACAACCCTATCAAATTCATTATTGAATTTCTTAAACTTACTGCTTCAACCTGCCTACGGCATTTTCTCGTCTATCTTTTTAATGTCTGTGACAAATCATTGCATTTTTATCATAATAATTGTAACATAGCAAGGTTTGGTGTTGTGCCTAATTCATACATTAAATCGTAGTATTATACATACATGTCAATCTAATTTGTAATAGAAATAATTATAAACATTGCTATTTAACTGTCTTAATATTTACTTAAATAACATTAATAAAGCTTATTTAAACAACAACTTGTTTTATTATTGATTTACAAATTCGATTGACACTAACCATAGGTGTATTATGCGCTTATTTCAAAGTAAATATTATGGTGCAATATCGTTTTAATAGCTCAAAGTAAATTAACATTATGGTATCATAAATTATAAACCAAAACATGGATATTATTGTAAGCGTAAGATTTAAAGTTAAATTAAATGTGCTACGAGAAATGTAAGAGGTAATTTTTAATGTTTTGTATTAAACGCGGAGTAAAGTGAGTATTATATTTAAATGTATTTGGATACTATACTTTAGATTAACAATATTGGTGTTACCTCAGAATTTTGTAGAACTCATTAAGCTATTGTAAAGATGGTTACTGATTTGACTCATTCACAAACGGTTGATTACAGGTAAATAATGGTTATACATAATTATACATTGTTTTATGAGGGGACACAGCATAGCATAGATTTGTATGTATAGAGTAGTTGGCGTAGCTCAATATACGTGTGTAGTCGGGTAAATTATATTTAAAGGTCAGTGGTTTATTCCTAAATGATATTTGTCATTCGCTTATCATCTTAATGTTTATGTCTAAATGATATTATGCTTTAGGCTTTTCGGTTATCAAAATCACAAAGATGTAATTTCGGCATTTAGAACTGTGACGCCAAGAAAATATCCTTAACAATATGAAATAAAAACAAACTCCGTTCGTTGACAACTATTTATTTGTATGTTACTTCATGTATAAATGTTTTAACCTTTTATGATTTGCAATTGAATTCAAGGTTTCTTGGCGAAGGAAACATTAGTAAGACATTTGTTACTTGCTGTGCAATCATGATACAATAAAGTAGTTTTTTCTGGAAACTCAGTATTAGGTAAATTCTGGAATTATTTCCCAAGCTTATTATGATTTCCATATGAAATAAAAGTATATAGATAAATATTACAACACTTATTGTACATTCTGGATTACGCATATTTCATTTAGTCCCTAATATTAGTATTTAAATTCATCCATTTGATGTAACTTTATACTATATTTATAAATAAATAATAACAACGTCTTTACGTGGTTTTATTTTAATTTCAAGAGACTCTTAGTTAATTATTATGATACAGCAGATATGAATATCAATTAAAAATTATAATTAAAGACATATTTTTTAGTTATTGCACAGTTACATTGCATTCACATTCTTGAAGTTATTTTTTGCTGTAGCGTATCTAAGCTCTATAATATACGTTTTATAACTAAAACCGGTTAAGTGCTAGTCTGACTGGGAACCCTAAGGGAGCAAGGGAGGGCACTCAGCGTAGTTTCACTGCCCCTAAGGTGACCTAAGATTATAATTTTAGAAAGAAAAGTCGTTGGTACACAAATACAATAACGTTGCGGTTGACAACAGGCCACAATACACACTGAAAAACACTAAAAAGATAAGTACCTCTTAGTGACGTAAATGTATTAAAAACATGTGAGAATTTATCTTATAAATCTAGATTACCGTAATACTGTCCGAATAATGAACAAGTGCTACGGCTGAATGATTCTTTACAAAATACTCCCCATCTAGCAACTACCCCTAAGTAAACAGAAAAAAATACAAATTAAATTATGTCTTCCACAGATCCACCGATTATCAGTATTTAAATAAACATTAAAAATGAATAGCCTTGACGTGTGATCACAATAGACTGCACCTATATATAACGCTTCAATGATAGCTGTACAATGGCGGTTGCCGCGTGCTCCACGACAAAAATACATATAAAAAGCTAAACAGTAGTTTTAAAAAAGGTAAAACTGAGGTAAACAATCTGGCCGCGTTTTTTGTGTATTGAAGCTGACAATGATGTTTTGGGAGGGGTAGCCGGCACAAGTACAGCACGCGAGCGGAGACAACATCTGCACCCAGCTACGTTACTCACGCAGATTTGTAGGGCGCGATGTTTCAAGCACTTTAGAGGTGTGATTTAAGTAGTCAATACTAATTACACATAACCAGTTATACACGTATAATGGAAATTTGCCATTTTTGCAAAATATGGGTAGGTATGTCGTAAATGCTAAATTAATCAATAACATGAATTTTTGAACATATTACGATTAAAATTTAAAGAAAAAATATTCTAATTAAAATAAATATTCCTTACATGCATGGACTCAAGGTCCGGTTCATGTGTTCATTATGTCTACGTAAGAAAAAATGTTCATTCAACAGAATAAAATGATTTTATCATTCTTCTAGTACTTTTACCAGACCCTGTGGTATTATTGCATTAGTATTTGACACCGGTGAATACATGACTGCCGATGAATCAGAACAGTCGGCTTACTAATAACGGAAGTTCCCAGCGAATTGTTGAAAACAGCTTCTGGTGGTGAATGAAATTTAAATAGTTTTTGGATTTGATCACAATCGCTTTGATCGTGGTCAGGCTTACAATAGCTTCGGTAGTCGGTAGGGCGAGCCGAGCGAAGGGAGGCAAATCTTGCAAACCGTCGGCTTTCCGCCGCTGACCGCCCGGCGAGATGTCAATCACACACATTTGAATAAGAACATTGTTCCGTTTTCATATTCCGTTGAGATGTTGCGATAACAAGATTTTATTCTAAGAAGTCAACGAACTGAAAGTTGCATTTTTGGTGAAAATGTTAGAAATTTATTTCAATGTAAATGTCTTTGAAATCGATCATCTGGAATCGCGACTAACGGTCGCGCTTTTGTAACCAATTGCTGTGAGTCTATATGGCCGATATGTAAATGTACTAGGGCGTCGTTCATAGGGACTAACGAAAACTTACTGTACCGTAAATACTTGACATTTGATAAGATCTTTATACGTTCGCATTATATATCTTGTAGCGATTGATAAATATAATTGTCCATCAAGGATAAACATTTTCGTGGGAATCAAAACTAAGCGGTCGGTAAATTTTTGTCGTTTATTTCTATTGAACTTAAGTTAAAGTTCCAAATTTTTTTAACTTATAAAGAATAATAAAGCACCAAAGTATAAATAAATACCAAAAAGATTCTTTATCACATTAAAATGGCGAGGAATGCTGAATTTTTAAGTAGTAGCTCGCAAGCTTAATTGGTGCCTTAATAAGATTTATAACGATAGCAATTAAAAGTTTTACTTTATAAATTATGATCGGCGTAAAGCTCCCTCACCGAGTAATATTTCGCGAGAGAGCGACGCGCTGTTAGCGCTTGTCCCTGTCGGTCGGGGTTGCAATTATGGCTTGTTTTTCATCGTGGACCCCGAAGCACTCCGCTGCCTGAAAAAAGAAACCAATTTTGCACGCTCATTAATTATTTAAATCTCATTAAACAACCGCAAGTTTCCCTCTCTTGTTTTGTAATTTTGCGACGCTATTCTCCATCTACATTTCCTAATTTAAGCCGTTGGACGCTGTGGAAATTTCATGAGATTAAAAATCCAGTTATGTCGGTGCTAAATCTTATCTCAGTCTGGGATTTTTTACTTTGTTGATTAGTTCGTAGACTTTGTTAGTACTTGAAGCAGGATGAAACGAGGTTATTATTTTAAGAGAGCAATAGGTTAACAAAATGGTGCCTCAAAAGGAACTCTCGTATAAATCCATTTATGGCATCAAAGCTATTTAGTAAAACAGGAAATTATACAGCGTTGTTGTGGCTGCGTACCGAGTATTTGTGTATTCGTCACGGCGGAGGCTTCCTATTAGATAATAAAGTCTTCCAGGACTGTCTTGTCTCTGGAGAATATTTGAAAATTAGGAAATTAAAGTATGCGTTGGCACATGAAAGGTGCGGAAGCGCGGTGTCTGGCGGTTGTTCGTTCAATTCGCGGCTGCGGCTGACGCTTCATTGTGCCGCATAACTGAATTAATTATGTTTTAAATCATGTTATCAGGAACGAGATTTATTCGTTCTGTTTCCTTAAAAAACATTTTACTTACAAACAAACGTAGTCTTAGATACGGTAAATTTAATTAAAAACTTTGAAAACGTTTTCCCGACCTACTTAATGTGTTTAACGAATCTTTGATGTTTCTATGCCGACATATTTGATGTGATCCTCACTTGGTTAGGCCGTAAATAGTGTATTATAAGTAGCTTCTCAATTTAGCTAATACATGTTTTTTCTAGGTTATACCTATATTGAATCAAACAATAATAGTATACACACAAGTCGTACACCACCTACACGTGTGTGTTGCGATAGCTTTTAGTACTCTTGACACTCAACAGGTTATTGCTACATGTGGGCCCGGCCGGCTGTGAGCCTATCTATTATGTATATGTAAACACATATACGACTCATGTCTTCATTACATTTATTTTCATATCTTCCCATGAGTGTGTTGTCGAGGTAGTCCGACATTTGTCACTGGACGGTAATGGTCGACAAATGCATATAATCGTATTTATTATAATATCTTTTCTTGTTGATCGAATGAGTGTCGAGGTAGGCGGCAGGCGGCCGGGGAGGCTCGGGGGTGGAGATCACTCGCCCGTGCTTTAATTGCTTTTCACTTAGCAACCGCTCATGAACAGAGAAGGCTCGTGAAAATGAAGAAAAAAATCATTACATCAACATCTTTTAGAGATTGGCCAGATTTAGGACGTTCAGAAAGACAGCGACCTTCTTATATAACGCTTTCCTCTTTCTTGTTTTTCCAGCGCGCCTCATTTCCGGAAGGGGGGCGCGGGGTGGCGGGCGCGGGTGGCGAGGGGCCTAAGTAATTTCGCTTAAGAACTCTAAACGTAATTAGTGTAGGGCGTGCAAAGGGAAGGGCTTGAAACTTGGAGAGGGTTGCGTCCCGCGCCGCCGCCTCCGCGCGCCGCCTGAATATTTGATCGCGCTCGTCTCGCGATAATATTTGCCGGAGGAGCTTTTCCGTAAACACGGCCACATTTCCCCACCTAGGTACTTATACTTTCCTTCATTCCGTGTTCAAAGCTGTCGCGCGCTTTTAATTGGAGCCGGTGTTATTTATAAGTAGACTTGTGATAGAATTAAAATCGTTCGCTACGTCGCTCTCGAAGACCTATACACAGAAAATGTTTTAATATTAAGTTTTTTGACGAGTTATTTTTCCTTTTAAGAAAATCCTCTTTATAGCACTTCAAACAAATTTACAGCCTCTTCGTAAGCTCATATAACTGATGGGTATTCAGTGAGATTTTATTATGTTATGTTTTAATTTTATTTATTGCTCCATTGATTTCATGAAAACAGTTCTACAAACGTGTACACATGTTACGTCGAACACAGAATAAGATATTTGTAATGATTATAATTCTATTGATTTGATACCGATCGGGAAATTCACATCATAAAAGGAAATATTTAGTATTTTTTGTAAAATGATATTTTTCAAGAATGGTTTAAAATAATTTGCGTGTCAATATCTATTTTTAAATAGAAGAGTTCCTCTGGAATATTGTAACTTGATGTTGAATTTCAACATTACATTTTAATTTTCAAGACTCTGTCGGGGCCCGGGGGACCAAGGTGGTGTAAACACCCCAAACGTTGTTAAAAAAGCACTTTAATTTACGGGTAATATATACAACTTCAAACAAATGAGGTTTTGTGTAAGCTACCTGATAAAAATACGTTGGAAGTTATCGGGTGTAAATAGCGAAGAACTGAAACTGAAAATAGTTAGGTCTTTTGTGATAATTAACTCTACTTATGAATGGAATGTTTGCTATCTGAGATTTAACAGTGTGACAAAAGTTTTGCTAAATACGCTAATAATTTGCTAATTATTATTTTTTTCTCCAAAAACATTTTTAATTACCGTCGGTAGGATACTAAAGAATAGAGAATTCATTTGATAGCTTAAAGCAAAAGCAATAATTTACAAATTCAAAGGGCCTATAAAACAAGAGAGGGAATTAGAATTTGTAATTAGTACATAGCGCGGCGACCGAGCGCCCGAGCGCCCGTGCCGACGACGCGGCTACTCCTACAACATTTGATTAGCAATTATGGTAATTTGACTTAGAGCAGGGTAAGATTTCTCCTAATTTGTTAGTTAAATTATCATCACGACTGTAAGGACACGAAAAATTTCCTTCAATTAGAATATCATTAATTTGTGAAGAGGGATGTACAATAATAGATACAAGCAATTTATAGTCTTTTTAACATGAAGTACCTACTTGACAAACACTTACTATACGGGATATTTATTCGAGATCAAAACGGTTTTATTGATTAATGAAGAACATTACTGTTTAATTAGAAAATGTTTTTTTTTCAAAACAATGAAAAAATTATAGACTCTACATTTTATAATCTACTTATCGAGAAGGTAATCAGATGCAGAACAAGATACAAAGACACGATCACTGTTATGGAATATTAATAATTTAATCGTAAAGTTTAATGTGTCGTGCGACTATAACAAAGCGGCGCGTCGGCGACGGCGCGGGTGCCGGCTGACTCAGGAGCTGAGGGCACGCTGCTAGCCGCGCTCCCAGCTCCGCGGTGCAATTTAATTATCAGCGCGGGGTTTCGTTTTACCCTTTTGTATCTTAACCCCCGGATGAAAAAAATACTCACCCATAAAATAGAGGACGGGTACGAAAAAGGAGCGTATGCAAATTCAGGATAAAATATAGCCCGTAAATGCCACCGTTTCTAAAAGAATATTAGAGACGTTTTTCAGTGGGTGGTTGGGGGTGCTACTTTATACTTTGTCTCCTCGCGCTAAGTACTGCACCTACGGGTGTCCGCGCGACGGAATCCGCCTTAATTTGCGACTGTTGTTCAGATATAAATCAAAGTGTTTCACTTCCTGGTAGTTATATATTTATGCGAGTGTTACTTACTCTCAATCAGAACAGATTAAATGGATTAATTTTGTGATTTCATTAATTTGTCGGATGGGTTACGTTATGCAGGAAAACAATATATTACTATTTTGTTAATTCGTATTTCACATACCGTGTGAATATTGTGTGGATTGTCTTTGCTCTGTGAAAGCAATAAAGAAATGTTTGAAACATATTTGCGATTAAAGGAACCAGCATATAAATGTAATAGATTATTATGACTTCGGACTAAAGTAGTAAAGGTCTTAGCATTCCAGTGAAATTCAGGGTAATATATAGGTAACTAGGAGTTGACCGATATGAGATATTAGGTGACTTTTCCATAAGTTGTCAAGACGCTTTTCAATAATGTTGAGAATGATTTTCATCGTTAACATCTGGTGAGCCGGACAGTATGGTTGTTGGATAATTACGGAAATAAAAGTAATAGAGAATTTAGAGTAAGTTTGGTGGGGATTAATTAAGTGGGGCGGCAGCAATCAGTATGTATATGGTGTGTTCGAAATTTTTTATTCGGAACGTAATGAGGGGTCACCTGAAGAGGAATGAGTTAATAGGCGTTTTAATTATTGAGGACGCGGCCGCCCCGCGAGCGCCCGCCGCGTCCACCGCCTGGAGAAAGAGACAACATCAAATATTTAGCGCGTAATGCCGGTCGCTCTCTCGCTTGTAATTAAAGCGTTCTTTCCTTTTTTCAGCGGCCTGATACAATATTCAGCATGAGAAAGAAGCGCTTCGGTGGCGGGGTGGCGCCTCCATTGTATTCGCTAAGGAAGATAAATTAAAAAATATAATTACAAGGCGGCCGCCATAATTCTCGGCAGGCGGGTGTGGGTGGCGGGCGGCGCGCGGGAGGGGGATAGTGGAGGAGCGGGCGCTCCCGGAGGAGGCTTCTTAAATATTTGGGGATAGCGCGTACCTACGCATTACGTAAATTAATGACACGGATTCGAGGAAGGATGGCGCCCGCCCGCGCCCGCGCCCGCGCCGTCACCGCTGTTTGTTTTGTTTTAATGTGCGTTGTTAACGACGTTATTAGACGCGAATTATAATACGAGAGCTGCTGCCAGTAGCCGCGCCTGCTCGCCGCTCGCCTCTCGCCCGTCGCCCGCCCAGATTGATTGGACTAATGACTTTCTTTTATTCTTATAATTGCACAAATCAGACTTCACGGTGCTTCGCTGATTTCTCCAATTTCTAACTTTGATGAAATATAATAGTCGCTCATTTACGGAAATAGGCTGTTATGAAAAGAATATTTGGATGTTTTATATCTCGTGATTTATTAAACTTAAGTCGATCAAGTTGCGTACTCATTATATTTGATAATCCTTAACGACGGCATATTTAGCTGGACTTAATAATTATTAATTGTTGGCAATGTTCTGTACAATGCTAAAACGTGGTTTTCCTTTATGATGTTGTTATAGGCGGCGCGTAGCGTGTGTGACATGTGAGTAGTGGCGAGATCGCGCATGCTCACACATAGACTCAACAAGTGCCCCCATGTGCACACGAGCCGCGCCGCGCCGGCTGACAGCTCGGACACCGGTGTCCGAGCGCGTTACTTACCGCACTAATGCTTGACGTGGGGGAAATACCTACACGACTGGCTATTACGGCTATTTTAGGTTTGCTTTCATGAGATCGAGAGTCGAGATAATAGAACCTCTACGAGTCGGTACATTGAATTGACAGTACATTACTAACCCATTATTCGATTTGTATATGAAGGCGATTGAATAATAGGAGTTGTAATTAAACATGTTGAAGTATTCATTTTAATCGCACGTCAAGTAATTAACTACAGATTACGGAAATCTACTACGTCCTTTACAAACTAATGTTTGTAATTACAATTCTGATGGTATCAATAGCCTTCATACATTTTAATTTATTAGTTCAGTTTTCATCGCAGCAGAATAATGGTTATATTCGCTAACTATTTAAATATCAGTGTTACATTTTAGTACAAATCTTCGAAAATTGTTTGTTATGACATTCAAAACAAAATCAGTTTTATTTCACGTAGGCCTCTAGTTGTTCGGTTTCAAAAGTAATTCCAATAGAGTAGAACCGACAAGACTCAATAAAGGCATCCCTAACTACAAATAGTCATAAATATATCTTACCGTAGGTTGAGCAATATTATAAATAATTAAAACAAGGACCGATACTGATGGCAGCACGTCGAGTGGAAGAGATGCTAATACTGTAGCTATTATATTCCGTTTCGTTATACGCCGACTCACCCTCGATACTATTTGCATAAAGAAAAAAGATAACCGACATTAAAATAACACGTCAGAAAACGAATGATTTGAGAAACTCATACATACTTGTCGCTATTAACATATTTTGATATTAATTTGGTATCATAAAGTTTTTGGGAATACGGAAGAATAGTTTTTGGATATTTTTTTAGATAATTAAGGAAATAATCTGATGCCTACGTATAATAAACTGATAACTAAAAAAATATATGAATGAATGTCCAATTTGTGCCCAATTCTGTACCCTCACTATTAGATGAAGACTTTAAAGTTCGCTCCCAGTTGACGTAATATGTCTTCTCTACATGTCATTCTCGGCATGTATAAAATATCATATAAGATGGTTACTTCTTGAAATTGAGTTGAAAATACAATCACGTAAGTCAAGTCAATATTACATGTATCTATGCCATCGTATTCGATAAACGGCGTAGTTTGAAGGGCCCTCAAAGAAAACTTATTAATTTTCGTCATTATGAATTCCGCGAACGAAACTCGAACGTCTAATTTCAACCCTAACTTATCAAGACGCGAATAAAAAAGTTCACCCCCCGGAGCACCCCACGCTCACCCCCTTGTTTA
Source organism: Trichoplusia ni (assembly GCF_003590095.1). Taxonomy (NCBI): domain Eukaryota; kingdom Metazoa; phylum Arthropoda; class Insecta; order Lepidoptera; family Noctuidae; genus Trichoplusia; species Trichoplusia ni. Next base: position 13,912,122 of record NC_039479.1, on the reverse strand, counting down.
AAACGCCGGCGAAAAAAGAAGCACATAAAAATGCATGAGGCCTTCCTCGTTATAAGGAAAGGGTAGCGACCCCCCCGGACCCCACCGGGAGGTAGCTGTAAAAATCGTCTCTAATTTAAATTTGGGAAGTTTCGCGTGGCGCGAGGCAATGTTGATGTCTTGATAAATGTAAGGGTATTCCACTAATTTCACGTCTTCAGCAGTGGCAACTTTTAATTGGGAGCCCATAAATCGCACCGTCCAGAGTAATGGCACGCGCATTAATATCTTTGTGCGACAAAAAGCTGCTCAGAGCAGGTATATTTAGATAATCATCGCTCATTGTTTCCGGCATCTCGCGACTCCAGATAACTCCTGCCCGCTCGCCGCCGCCGCCCGCTCTGGCTGACACACACGATTAATGCGATTATCGCTTATCACGGCTTGGAGCGAACACCTCAGGTAATGCCAACTTCATGCAGTGTCCTTCAATCATTTGTTTGTCTTAGTGCAGTAATAACTAGTTATTGGCCCACTTTGAAATTCCCAAACTGTTGACTATCTTTAATGACAAAACTACCAAACGACAAGGTTTGGATTGGTAACACCTCATGACTAATATTTAAAAGTAATTGAGTTTACAGGTCATCATTGTATGCATACCAAGTAGCATGTACTGAATTTTTTTAATGACCTATTCCCAACCGAGTAATTAATTACTGAGAAAGCATACGTAGTGTTATAGCATCCGTTGCTACGTGCTACGAAAGTGCTACGTGCTACGAAGACACGTTGGTTATAAAACCGCCAATATTGTATGTAATGTCTTTTGTATTTCTTCCTGCTTTCCTTATTTATGTCATAATTGAGTAAGCAGAAAATATATGTAGCTTTCTGATAAAATATTTAATTAGTTAAGTATCATGACATATATTACTTTCAAAGACAAAGAAATAACGTTGCACTCTACCGATTGCTGTTGTGATCTCGATTTTTCATTTCAAATAATTTATTCAAGTAATATCACAATAGTGAAATTGAAATAGGTTATTTTTATTTGCTTCACAAAATATGTCAGTGAACAAAAGAATATTTTTCTCTTAGAAAACTTTTCACTCGAAGTAATTAAAACAGAAGCCAAGTTTGTTTTGAGTGAACAATTATGGAATACGCGTGGTGAGTATCGCGTTTTCTTCTTCCTCATTAAATCGGGACAAAGCAAGCACTGGAAAACTTCGACGGGTGTAATGTTATTCATTTGGGAAAGTCAAAGGTTGTATTTACAAAAAAAAATAAGTCGCCGGAGAGCGGACGGTGGCATTTTTTCCATTCGGCGCGTTCCATTAGCGTGCCTTTGTTTGGCGGGAGCGCGCAAATTAATTTAGCTCTCCCGCCATTTCCTCGCGCCCCCGCCCGCGCCCCTCCCGCTCCCCTGCCGCGCCCTTTTTTGTCTACGCCTTGCTCTACGTATCGCTTTCTTCTTTATGGCTCATTAGGCAGCATTGTCACCATTGTTTTTTTTTCGCCTAACCCACAAGATCTAATTACTTATTATGATCAGCGAATCTTATAGTTCATTCGGTTAGTGGACTCATAACAATGTTGAATATAATATAAAGTATGCCATAATAATCCTATATTTGAAAGTATTTTTTTTTATTGTTCTTGTCTTAATAGAAACTAAAGTTATAAGAATTAACGCTTTATGCGTTAACTTGTATTTAGAAATGACATTTTACATAATTATAAACCAATTATAACAATTGTTGTTATAATTAAAAAAGCCCTAATTGAGGTACTTGTACCCTCCACAGAACATGATGAATGAAGAATTTCGTCATAAAATAGCGATTACTAAATAAAGCCATGAAACATACTGATGAATGGACTAATACGTAAAAAATGAAATTGATCAATAGGGCAGAATCGACAATTGTCATCGGTACTTATCTTCATTATGGCGTACAATGGCTGAGCAAAGGGGTGCCTCAATATTAGTACGAAGGGTAACGCTCCACAAAGAATTTGTTACTCAATCCACATATTATATTGATTACTGAACTGTTTATTACTTAACTGTCAAGTTAGCTGTTGTTTTAACAACTACTTAAGTGATTAATGTACATGCTTAACTGTAAACAAAGTTTTGACGGCATTTTTACAGTTTTCCGTTTATCATTTAAAGTTGATTATAATTATTGTTAAGACATAAGTCTTAAAACTTTTAAGTCACGGCTAGTATATTAGAAATCGACAAGATACTTTATTTTAAGATTAACATAGCAATGTGTTTTTTCTTGTAGATACATGTAGGTATCGTATTTAACAGTTACATTAAAAGGATGTAGGTGGTTAACTTCAAACAAATCAAATCGGAATTGTGGCGGATCGATATTTAATATAGGGGTGAAGCAGTGAGATTACGAATAATCTTAATATTAATGTCAGCCGATCAATATCTTGCGTCGTACTATGGTATGCTAATTTTAGTTATTATTGTACATATTTGGGAGCATATTAAGTTTAAAAACAAAGGAACTCACCGGTTTAGATGCAGTAGTTATCGTGGAACCTGCGCGGGCGCTGGTGTGGGACGCGCGCTCTGGGCCACAAAAAAGCGGCAACTGAGTGTCGGCAGCGGCGGCCGTGACCCACAGTTTTTTGAAGCGCGCGTGCCCTCGCCTCTCCCGCTAAACAACCCTTGCGTATTCATAAACCCACACGTCATACGTCGGGCACCGCGCCGTGCACCGTCGTTACACAAGTTTACTGAACACTTTTATGGCGTATTAAAATGATTCATATTTTAAGATTTCGAGGATTTTTATTTGCTGATAGTGATTGACGAACCAAGGATTTCGTTTTTGCTTGTTTGAACTTCGTCAAAGCGATTGTATGTATGTATTTACATACTTTAAATTCGACTTTTATAAAATTACTGAAATGGTTCGTAAAATAGTAGTCGTGTTCGTTCCGAGAAAAGCTCTTTGTTCTGCGTTAATTAAATTCTCACTGCCTCTACAACAGAAATTGCGCGTCATTAGAAAAAAAGAATTTTATCTCGCGCTTTAAGTTGTCGGACTGAAAATTTATAATTAATTACTTAGCAGACACATTTTAAATTCTTAATTAAGCAATCCGTACTTTCTCCCGCCTATAAATTAGATCGAGCCGTTTCCATAGAGACTACTCATCCTTTAAAGCGGGCCGGGGGGAGAGAGGGGGTTTTACAAAAAATATAACTTAGGGTGAGTAAAAAACCGTGGGGTGACTCAGCCGGCCGCTGCACCCCACGACGAGAAATCTACGATCAATATTAACTCTTTTTTTCAACGGGGAAACGCTGAATTTTTAAGTCGTTTTAAGTCGCGACGCAATGTTGAGAAATTATGCGCGAGTTGAATGTATTGGCTACGCTTCACGCAATCCGCGGATACACGCTGTACACAGCTAATATTTGAAGTTGGCGATAGTCATAAATCACAGGCCAGATACTCGTTGCGATTCAAGCCACGGACATTTGTCAAGGTCGAACCACATATGTTCGTGACGTCCTTGTCGTTCATGTCCAATTGTTCACTTTTATTTTTTAGTGATCAATTTTAATACATTTCATGCCAATCATGCCAATCTTGAGTTGTTTGTTATTCAGGTATATATACGTACGTACAACTGTCACTAATTACTTAAAAGATTTCTGGTCCACAGCAAATATTAGCTGATGATTATTACTAAACGTAGGTAAGTGAAAAGTAGTCCTTTCATAATAAAATAAGCTTTAACCCAGAAAAAAAACATTTTTACCATTTTACGACATTAACATAACTTGTATTATAAAAATTCACGCTTGATTATCGAGTTTACTTTTCGATTATAAAGCAAGGTGAATTTTGACCGGGTTTTTCAAGAAACAAAAAAAAGCTAACATGCATACGTAATTAGTAAGAGTGCATTAATAAAAAGCTGTGCGGAGCCCGGTGTGTGCACGGACGCATAAAAAAGTTCATTAGAAAAAAGCTATTTATGACAGCGACCATTATCGTCCAATAAATCAGCTGCCCGCTCTTCTGTTTTTCGATAATGATTCTATTATTATGGAAAAGCGTTATGTAACTGTAACATTTTTTTCCAACTGATATGTGAGTATGGAGACGGATTTCAGAATGTTATTTCACATTTCTTAGCCCTATTGCCCCCACGGCACGTATTGATATATGTTATGGCAACTATTTAACATAGAATATGTGTCATATTAATTTGATCGTCTGATTTAACACTCCATTCAACAGTTACATTTTGACATACAATTTTCTTTTTAATACTTTTACTATTTTTCAGGAAACTTAATAGCTTGCACAAGAGCAATAAAAAAAGTAAAGTTACTCATTAAACGTCTATATTTTGTAATTCGAACAAACAGACTGTTAATTGTTTTTAATTATCATTCATTTAACATTGTCACCAAATAAATACTATAAACTTAAATTGACGACAATTACGTTACTAAGAAATGACACCTTCACACGCGCTTAATACATGATTACATTATAATAACTCTTACAAATCGGTTTCAGTTTGAGATTTTTATTGAATGTGTTGCGTGGTGAAGGAAGCTCTCTCCACAGGTTGGAGCGCGCGTAGTTTTTATGCGTGTCGGGCCGTCGGGCGCCCACTGTACGGGTTACAAATTGTGGGGTGAAAGGGGTAGTTTTTTTCTAATCGACTTTTCTAACAGTAATAAACGATATTTATCTTTGTTAATTATGGTTCACTCTGTTTTTGGTAGCTCCGTGCGTGTTTTCGCCTCAAATGTTTGTGTTATTATCGAATTATGTACCTATGTTTGTCGTTAATGTTAAATTTGTTCGTATTGTAGCTTCGAGCTGTCTCTAATAACGTTCCTAATTTTGTTCTTATAAAGTAATAATATGTATATTGTTGTTTATCGTGTAAATTGTGTTAAGTAAGAATGCGTAATAAGATGAAGTCGTTTGTTGTATTAAATACCTTTTTATTTTAAAGCTAACTTGTCTTCGAGTTACTTGATACTGGTTATGTATGTATGATATTAGAGAAGTTCAAATGGTGTTCCTCGCACTTGCAAGGGATGTTAACTGTGAAAACACAAGCTTTAATTAAAAAGGATGCCGGAAATACTCTTTTTTTATGCACATTTGGTAATTATTTAGAAAACCATTCAGTAACGAGTAACTTTATTAGTGCCGTTATTTGAAATTTTGAAACAGGTTCTTATTTATCATAGTAAAGATTTACAATTACAAAGTCCATTAATAATGTGTTAGTATTGAGACTTATTGGTTGTATTAATATTAAAATACCATTAATATTAATACATCTTTTTAAATATTGATGTTACTTGTACAGAAAAAGGGAAATTTACAGAGCATTAATTTCCATAATAACTTGCGTTGTTCACGATTATTACCCCTTATTATTGCTACCCGGTCGTAAATTAATGGCCAAAAAGTATAAAAAGTTTAATCCGGTTGAAAAAAAAATCTAATTTAAAAAATGCTAAATGTGCACTTCGAAATTTTAAAATGAGAAACGAGGGCAGTGATCCCGCGGGGCGCATGCGTAATATCAACCCTTTTTTACCCTTTCGCTTCCCTGAGCTTTTTTTGTAAGCGTTTTTGTAAAGGGTTGTGTGGGGTAGGTACCTGCCACGCGACTCAGCGGTAGGGTTAAGTTTTTTTTATAATGGACCGACGAGCTTTTTTTATTGATGCAGTTTTTTCTGTATGGAGTTCGTGCGGAGAACAATAATAGTGCAATGACCTTTAACAAGAGATCAGCTGACGGCATAATGGTGCACTTGCGATCACATGTGCTATTGATTTTTCTCTCGTTCAAGGTCGCATTATTTTATGGATGCAGCATCGCTGTAGTAAGTCAAACTGTTACGCTTGCCATTTGTTAGTGATAAAATATTATTATTTTAAAATACGCGATTTGTTTTTGAACTTTATTAGTTTAAGACATGAATGTTTGAAATAATATATACAAAAATAAAAACATATGAACACTAACTCTCACACATATAGGCTTATCTTTCATGGGAAACATATTTTGAAAACGCATTTTCAAAAAGATAAGTTATCTTTCTAAATCTTACTATTATTTATATAATGTTAATATTTTATATGTACGTCCTTTATTTCGGTAGGCATTACATCAACAGTCATATGTTAACTAATGGTCAAAATGTTTACTTAAGGTGAATTTGTTTTTTTTTTTCCTTTCATATAAGTCACGCGCTCCAAAGATTCATGAAATCGTCAGTTCTCATTTTTGAGACACTAAGCTTTTCCACGTGTATGATGTGACAAAGAAACAGAGTTATAAAAGTTGTGTATAGTCTAATAACCTAAATAACAATTTGTACAAAATTTCAACAATTGATATGAATATATTAATAAGCGATAAAAGTCTTCTTATAATTCTTGAATTACACTCTCTCTCTCACTCTCTTTTCGTATCAGGTTTTATAAGCTACAAACAACTGCAACAGATAATATTTATACTTCATTCAGCTATTTTTAGTTAGGTGTTGAAAATGCGTTTGAACTCATGCATCGATTTCGGCCAAACGACTGTTTTTTTTTAACATAAAAAATTAGTTATTTTTTACAAACCATCTTTTGAACACATAATAAAACTGAGTTGATAATAATTTCGACTTATAATTTTTGCTACAATCGACCACCCTTTATGACAATACAGTTCTGAAGTAGAGTAAGCGGATGGTGTCATCTTTCGCAATACACAGCAGCCGCTCATTTTTGTGCAATATTTGTAAAAAGCGTTGGCACTGTTGGCACCGGTACTTATTAACCCGCCAACACTCTAACCCACATTGATCAAGGTGTTAAGGGTTATCAAGTTGCAGCCCGTTATGTTCACATTCTGTTTATCACGCTTTTGTTAAAACTACTTTTTTAGTAAAAAAAACATACCCCATTGGCTGCTACCCGACGCGTTTTTGCGCGAGTTTAACTTGCCTGTGCTTTAATCTGGTTTTGTGAAATGTAACTGTTTAGGTATTTTTAAGAAACACCTAGATCTTTTGGCTTGAATCTACTATTTGAGTGTTGAGGATTAGATTACGTCATTTTAGTTTCTATGTCATGTGTACTGTCGACTAACATTCTCATGGCTGTAGTATTTATTACACCTCTTATTTCTGTAAATTCTGAACTAACCGCCGTTTCACAAACAAAGCAAAAGTTAAAAGTCATAGTTATGGGTAAGGTTGGATTTAAGAACGTGAGTTACGACACTGAATGAAGCGTATTTTGTCAATACGTCTGTAAAAGTAAAAATCAAATTCATTCTGTCACCTGAAAATAAATATTTGTTGTTTGTTGCAAAATGATTGTCCTATAACGAAGCCGGATAAATAGCCCATGTGTTATAACAAGGTGACAGCTACCTTCATACAGAATGTCATCCAAATCTGTCCAAGCATTTGGGCGTAAGAGATAGCTAACGTACACCACCCAACATACGCATCATATTTTACGCAATCATATTTTAATTTCAATTAGTACGCACTATTTGTCAACAAAGTTAAGTACCTAATGGTAAAAAAAATATCATGGCCGTAATAATCCATGTAAACTCACTTATCGAACGTAACACGTGTATATGGCATCTACTATCTGTCCGTGTGTTTTCAAATAAAAATATATTATGGTAAGCCTCGTTGTACAGTTTTAATAAAAATCGTCTAAAAAGAAAATCTGAGCGTCTAGAGAAAAGTGAATAACACGTTCGATTCGCATAAAATGCATATACTTCTATTCATATATATGCATATGTAGAAATGACAAGTCCATACGTAACGCGCATTAGTCTCAGTACCAAATTGACTTGTTTCTTACTTCTTTGTTATATGTTTACAAAATTAGTCATAAATCTTGAAACACATCTTCGTATTCTCTCCACATCAGTAGTGACTCCTGCTGTATCCTGTTTACCCGTCACCACCAGCCGCGCAGCACTTTTTATGTATAATTAGTTATCAGTGATTAACGTTGCTCAAAGGGTCTTTGTGAAACAGCAACCCATCTAGCGAGGCACCGCATTTGCGATTCTAAAATTAGTGGCAGCTGTCGTCTCCGCCCCCGTTGTATCTACACCTTACTTTTTACCAAGAAAAAAGAAAAAAAAACTTTTGGAAGCTTTTTCTTTACGAGTTAAGAGTGAGCCGGTCGAGATCTGATTTCGCAAAGATAGAGTTTCATCAGTAGACAAGGCGTTTTTAAGAGTTCTTTTTAATTATTCCTAGCTTTGCTCAAAATCGGGTCACGGCTCGGGTGACACGTTTATAATTCAAACAAATCTTTTATTGAAAATTTTAAGTCCCACCCAAGAGAATTCCTGCGAAATACCATTTCCTAAATTAATTATTTTTGATTAGATTCTTATTTAATGTTGCTGATGGAATTCTTCTCAAGTCGTGACGCCTTAAAAAGAAAACAAAAAGTGCTTTTATTGTAGCGTAGAATTTAAAGATCGCTACTTATATATACTTATGAAACTCATTTTGGTTTTAGTTGGAATACATACTGATGTCCTTTGTTTCAACCTAATAGTAGGTACAGTACGTAATCAGTACTGTATTGTTATCCACACATTTGTATTGTTTTTAATTCGTGCTTTCATGATGCTACACGAAGGTGATACAATACTTTTAAAGTTGTCGATATCTTTCTCTTTTATTAGTTCCCGACACACAGTGCGATTACAATTTAGATTAGCACCCTTTCTGTATACATTTATGTGAATAAACGATGAAATACATAACAATGCGATGTTTGTCGCAACAACGCAAGTATGCATGTAACGTGCCGATGGACCCTTTGTTCCTGTTATGAAAACATGGAAGAAAGGACATTACAAACGGATTAAATGCAAACAAACCCACCGGCTACTGTGCGGGTCTGTGCGGCTACACAAACAACTAATGCTAAGCGGACGAAAACAAACTCTTTTGTTGGGCTTCTTTCGAAAGATACCCTGTATACGATTTCAGTGACAATTAGGTATTGTGAGGAGGACTAAAATGCCGCTCCACGGCGCGCCACCGATACTCCGAGGATTAAAGGATTACGTCTTCGTTGTAAACAAGTTCACGCCGATCTGTTCTACACTCCGGTCTTATAGCTGTAGACGCCTTGAGTTGCCGCAGTTTTCTGAGAATTTGATTGACTACACATAGGTGCACATAACATTTTAATGGGTACTGTAATCTATGGTATATCAAAACTTACTGATATTACAGGCAAGGACGCGTTTATAAACTGTGACCTAGTATTACATTAACCCTGTATCAAAGTTAGTGGCCCCTTAAAATTTAAACAGCGTTTTTCGACTCTACAATTGATTTAACACAAATAGCCTCTAATTCCATTGAATGCTATTGTTACTCCTTATTACAGCAATTCACAGGCAACGACTTGTTTTGCAGATTCGAGTATCTTTTCAAACGTTTTTGAATTCAGAATCAATTTAAGTTTTTATTATAACAATTCGCACTAGATAGGTTTATATAGTGACTTGCAACTCTATACCAACCCCGCGAGACTGCAGTATTGGTGTAAGTATATGAATGAGATTCACGTGAATCACGACAAGTTCCATACATACGGGTTATTAATGACATTGTGCAGATACATCCTTTTGTTGTGAATTAAATACATCAAAAACGTGAAGGAAACTATAATTGCGTTGAATAGAATTTTCGAAAAAGGGGACATTTAGCGTAAAAATCAATAATCAAACGTCGCGGCGACAATGGCCGGCGGTTACCCGGACTGACTATCAAAATAAATGCTGCTGCGTGACGCGGCGTGGGTGGAGGTTTTTTTAACGTTACTTCAAAGTCGAGTGGCGGGTCGAAGCCGTGTCATCATCGACACTTGAATTACCAATAGGTGAGTAATGCGTAACATAATATTATTTTTAACTGCCGAATAAACTGGAGGCAGTTAAATTTTAAGCGTTATTATGTAGCACTTAATTACACAGGGCTGGAGTAAAACCATTATTTCTTTTTAAATTTTAGTAGGCGATCGTTTTCTAAAAGCATTTTCATTTGCTACATTTTATTGAAACTAGTTATCAGGTGACATAACATTGACATTTCTTATGTGGACTAACTTGGACCTATAACGAATCAATTTTTTCTTCTTCTACATATATTGAGTATTGACTCTCAAGTATCTAAAAAGGGTAAACAGAGCGCAATAATTTATTGTCATCTATGCAAAAAACTACTCGAATGTATCGCACACGTGCAGGGACTGATCTTACAATGCGTGGCCAATGCATTCAGATATATTTGCTTAGCTCCAAACGATTGATTCCATTCACACTCAAATATCCTCCTTGGTGGCTATTAAAAGGAATCTTTCCAACATATTGTATAAACTTGAGTACTTTCACTAGCAAATAATAGAAATAAAAACTGTATAGCTGCTTTGTGTTACAAATTATATTTACATTATTCATTCTTCAGCCTAAAAACTTCTGTAAAGTATTAGAAAGAGTTTGTGGACCTACTTTTACTACACTTCTTTTTTATTCCTTTCAATATTTATGATTTAAACCTAAATAATTACGAGGTACCGTTAAGCACTATGTCACATATGTTCGCAATTCTGAACCGTATTCTTCTAATCTTTAAACGTGTGTTTAAAGATTGTGCCGTTGTAATTTTTCTAAAAACTTATATTAGATTATGAATTAATAAAAATCACCTTATATTTTGTCGTTTCCACTGAGCTTCGTAAAATAAATAAAAGAGTCTAGTTTGACTTCGATGCGACGTAAAATTTTAGTGTTGGAATGTGAACAAAAACTGTTTTGTTGGTTTCGGCATTATTAGTCCATCCTTCCTGATGTCTTCCGGTATTTATGCCATTTGGTTGCAAGCTTCATAACGTGTTTTGGGACATCAACAGTTTAAATAAGTCCTTTAAAAGTTTCCATTATATTATAGTATAATTTTTTGGTTATATACTCCAAGCTTCATTAAAAATTTAATTTAAAACTGAGCGCCTAAACAATGCTACATTGCAAGTAAGTGGAATTAAATTTAGGCTGACGTGACGTAATACGTCAGTTTCAGAAAATTGAGCGATTTGATCAGCATTTGCAGAGAGCAAATGCTGATCAAATCGCTCGGTCTGTAGAAAAAGTGCCTTGTCTACAGACTCAAAATTTGGCTTGAGTTTTGTTTGCTCTACATTCATATAAATATACCTACAAGCTACAATTTATTAAATGTCATGCCTGTTTGTTGTAACTTTGATATGCAGCGCGATTGTAGAATGAACACTTGAGTAACAAAGTGAAACACCTGTCCTTGCACCGACATAATCAATAGAGCAAACTCGTTTCCGCCACATCACAGCCGCAAACAAAAACAAATGAATGATAACTATAACAAAAAAATAACAATAACACGATGGCCGAAAGTGTTCGAACAGCAGATTATGAGCACGTTCAGTTATTAATTTATACGTGGCATCGCGGTAAAAAAAACACAACCCTCACTTAGAAAAAACGTAGCTCGCGACGCAAAAGGGAAAGGGTGTCTCGCTCGGCTCGCGTGCTGCATTCTGTTTTTTAACCGAACTCAGCGGTTTGTTTTTTCTCGTGATGCGTTTCTGTTTTTTAACAACACAATACCGTTGTTAAGAATTGTTTTTTAAGTGCGTCATATTGACGCGAGGCGCGAGCTCAAGGCGCGATCGCTAGTGTTTTTGTGTACGATCTTATTTTTAAATCTCAACGCTTCTGGTAAATGGGGTATACAAGTTTTTAGTGTTTAGTCACGGATTGGTAAAGGGGAAGACTTTTGTTTTTTATGTAACATGTAGGTACGTTGTATTTATATCTTAGGGCGGAAAGGTGGTAGGTAGAGCACGAGCGACGTCGAGACATATGGTTCGTTAGACAAAGACGATGTTTTTCACGGGAGGCAGGTGTTGCATATAGTACACAGGCTGGTACATATATTTGTATACAGCGGTATCGTTATGGAAAGGATACCAGCCACAAGGAAAGACGATAAATTAAATAATTTCAATAATTATTGTTTTGGTTTAATTTTTCAAATAAATACTACCTTTCGTTTTACGCGCTCGTGAGAAAAAAATAAGAAATGAGAGAGTATTTAAGATGTCTAAATCTCAGTTTGGAAAACTGCGAAATATAGTCTATTAAACAACATCAATAATGTTTGGAATTTGTAAGTGCGCTATAAAAAATGAGCTATGAAAATGCCATTAAATATTAAAAGTGGGCAAACAGAGAGCTTAACAAGAAATAAAACATCGTTATAAGAGGCTAGGAGACGACCAAGTCGCCCCCGGCCGGGCTAGCTATCGGCGCGCCTCAGTTAATGCCTACTTATACCTTATTATATAGCGGAGTTTGCGTTGAGGAACAAAATTAATTGGTTAAAACTCCTCTCAGTATCCAGGGCGGGCCGCCCCCCTCCTCCCTCTTAATTCCGTCTCCCCCCGCAGGCCCGCAACCTCGCCCCGCGCCCCGCCAGCTCCTTTGAACGCAACCTACCTAGAGAAAAAACAGAAAAGTATAAAGTTCATTCCCCAAGCATTGTAACTTAATTAATTATATTATTATTATTTTTTGCCAAATTTATTGTTGCACTATGAAGCAGATTTATTAAATAATAATTAAGCGTAAAATACATGAGTCAAATTATAATAGGAAGTTGCATATGCCTGGTATAGGTTAAAAAAAGCTAGATACATTGAGAAGTTGACAATTCAACTGTAACTATTTAGATTGATACCATTCTTCGTGCCTCGATGCTTTTTATTTCAAAAGCTTAAAACGTAAATAGTTTTAAAACTGTGTGTTAGTGTATAGGTTTACTATTTTTATTTTATCTATTTTTGATTTTGTTTTTTTTGTATAAAAACCACTATCAAGCACACAAAAACAATTATTTTATAAATGCATAATATTATATAATGGTTATCACTTGAACGTTAAAGAAACTCAAATGATAAGAACTTTAATAATATAGGTAGTCCAAAATCTATGTACCTTTTTTTTAAACATGTTCGGTTGTCGATATTTTTTCTGAGTTTATACTGTTTAACAATTTTATAAAGTAAATCTAACATACATGTTCATCAGGGCTCCAATTCTGCTATTTACAATGGCCGATGAATAAATGAAAATTCTCTTAAAATGACACCTTTCGTATACTCTTAAGCATTTTCCTACTCAATACTTAGAAATGTAGTATGGTACGGAAAACGCCACGTCAATACAATTCTTAAAAATTGCCATTCATTCATCAGCCATTGTAAATTGCAGAATCGGGGCCCAGATAACTTGACGCTGCAGGTTCCATGTTTATCAGTTAAGATGATAGACATTTTTTTAAATCAGTTAGTTTTCGAGATTAGATTTTTTTAACACTTAGGTACTTAATAATACTTAATATGTTATAATTAAAATCAAAATATCCCAAAAAGTCGGTAAAACTTGTTAAAAAATAAAATTGTATGAATGTTAATTATCGAGTTACAACGCTTGGAGCGTGCGCCCGTAACGAAGGGCGAAAGCAAAGGGTAGGTCGGGCTTGCGCGGGGAGCGCGGGGTTCGTTGCCACTTCTCCAAATAAATTATAATTCGCCCGCTCGTCCTCTACCCGAGCGTTTCGCGACTACTGTTTCAAACATGCCTATTACTTAGCTATTAATCTTGATTTACTTTATAGATAAGTTACGATTCCACTGAAATTACGTACCTTCTTTGTACTGATACTACTAAGATAAAGATATACGCGTGCTTATTATTGTTTTAAATGTTTGCTTATTACTAGAATCAAACCATAAACAATTTGCATATAGTCTGTGTTTTTTTTTAATTTGAATTTTGAATAGTAACATAGACGACAAAATTGTACACTAAACGTAACCAAGATTTGGAAAGAAACTACAAGTATCTAGTAACAATTAACATGGTCTAAGAATGTAGGAAATTTAACACTTTCTACATTCTCGTATAGGCATATAGCTTCTCGCGTATAGCAGGGTATACAGGTAGCAGTCACAAAGGATATTTCGCAAGAAATACACGAACTAATCGTGGAGTGTGACGGGGCGGTGTGGGGTGAACGATTAATTTAATAAATACCAACCGGATTCCGGTGCGTTTGTCTCCGAGCTATGTGGCAGGCGTGAGGCGCTTCTTGAATTACGACTCTATCCTGCCCTACATATTGTATTTATAGCTGATAACATAAACACTATTAATCACTTAGGAATGACCGAGTTTCCTAAAAAGAGGTTTTATTGCAAAAACATTTCGTCGAGCACTAAAGCTGATCGAAAGGCTCAAAGACAACTTTAAAAATTTCAAAAATAAACTTTCGTTTAAAAAAAGAAATATCATTGCTAGACAAGTTATTCATGATTACACTAGAGCGGTAACCTGATCTTATTTTGGAACTGTACACTATAAACTAAAATATTACACATAGTTATGAAAATTAATTGAAAACTACTTCTTCAAAGAGCCTCTCATATTCACACAAACTTACTTCTAAGTATCTCCTCTGATAACTTCAAGTGTTCAGTGATCATCTAATAAGTGTTTGCTACGCATGTGGAACTTTATGCAAATCCGTTCAGCGGCCAGCGTCGAGATTGAGCAATCAACATGTAAACGTTACGTCAATGTTTAGTAGAATTACTCTGTTGTATGGGATAATGGAGCTTAATAACTGTATTGGTATATAATTAAGTAATTTTATGCAGATAATGAGATGGTTTATAAGAAGACGGTATAATGGTATGTTGTCTAAATTAAATACGTGTAGAATTACTTTATATCGACACTTATGTAGAGTCAGCAAAAAACTTCTTAAAATTTGTTCGGAAATTTTGACAAATATCCTAACACATTTTTTTAAATGGATTTCAGCTTGATAAGTGTGATAGTTTATTCGATAAAGCTAAATAATTGCCAAATCACAATAGGCACACAGCAATTTTTTGTTTTGTATATCATTATCTTGATGAACTTCTGTCCGACTGTACATATAATAACCACGTTTCATAGCACCACATATTTAAACTCACCTCGTTTATGAATCGGCTACCGCCTTTGATTTCGCAATGCCTTTTTCCATTCATTCAGATGAATGCAATGCATTCGGTTATTCCTTATTGCAAAATGTAGTTTGCATTTTGGGCTTTATTACTTTACACCCTCATTTAAATCTGTTTCGTTTTTATTATCTGTAATATAGTTATGTGTTTTAAACTATTTTTGTTTGTAATGGACGATACTGAGAATTCGTGTAAAGTCATTTGTCTTCGGATGTTTTATTTAAATAGTTTAGTAGCTAACTAGGGCAATTAAAGGTCACTGCATGATGTTGTTACATATATTTTAACTCAAAACGCCAGAAACGAGGTATAGTTTTTATTAAAAACATTTGTGTTATTTGTACTATTTTTTGATGTTCAAGTAAGTTCAAGTTTAAGATGGTATAAAGTTCCGAAGTATTAAAGAAAAAACGTAAAAAATCTTGAAATAATTGTACTTGTTATTTAACATCTATTTGTCGTTAATATCTGGTATATTGGCATAATACCAAGAAAATCTTACGAAATGAACACGCTTCCATTGAAGGTGACTCGACCCTGAATCAAGCGTAAAGTGGGGACGGCGTGCGGCTGTGTGCGTGCGGCGTACTACACGCGCGCCGTGCGTGTGTGTTAGTGCGACAACTCATTACTTACGGCCGATCTAAGATAAATTACACACTTTTCTTACTTAGTAGATACCTCTACTCGAGCCTATCGCGCACTAACACCAAATTAGTTTTATTGAACTCATGTCCTGTATATTTATTGGGACTTTGTGTTGTCAATAAAAATATTTTTTTTTAATTATACCTGTATTAGTAGATTTTTTTTTTTCAAATGGAAGGTGTTTCTTCGATGTAAAGGTTTATAAGGGTTTGAAATAACAAAATTAATTAAATAACAAACATCTCTTTATTTTAATAATTATGTACTGGACATTGATAAAGAAATACATATATAATCGTAGTACCATAATAATTATGACACATTCATATATTATAATATTTTGTACAAGTACAGTAAAAGTCGAAATCAAGTGTACGAATGTTTAAACAATACCTGTATATAGATTGTACATGAGGTAGATTGGTTTGACAGTTAAATATATGTACACAGAAATATACCAGACATCAATCTTAACTAGTGTTGACCCACGGACAGGCCTGAGGTGTGATCAAATGGCACTCGGTGTTAAAACATTGCTAACCATGTATCATAAACAATAAAAAGCAAACAACACTTCAAAATCTTCAATTAAATAGGAACTCAAATCAATTGCAAACCGTTTTGTGCACGTGTGGGGTTGTAACATGCGGCTACAGTCACACACGGGCACGGACGGCGAGTGGTCGCGGCACGGACAGCCGCTAACTAATATAACAAATAAAATCAGTCTCAAACTAATGATCAGGCGCCGCTCGCTAATCCTGTCACTTGTACATTATCTCCGCGGAGATGAACAATAGAAAATATTTCCAAGAACTTTGGCTCTTTACCCTGGCGTAGTAACCGTAGTCAAGTGAGGTAGATAATGGCAGACTCGCCTAGCTTTACACTAACTACCATAATATTACAACATTGCAACATGAAATTACGACTTCTAATCGAGATTTATCATTAAATTTGTACACATTTATATTTGTACCAATAATTTCTTTGGAAAAAAATATATCGTTACTTCTACATCGACTCCTTATAATAAGACCCTACATTTCGAACATGACTATAGAAAATAAAATAATAATAATCAACAAACAGTACAGCCTAGTTATATAATTACATACGATATCATAAATCATGTGCGCTAAAACGTTCAGAACAACTACTATGAAATTAAATTATATTAAAACATGGAAAATAAACCATTACATCTAGTAGGAAACTAATACCCGTAGAACAAATTGCAATAATGCTCACCAGTGCAGCCCGCGACCTGCGAGGCCGCAGCGGCGTAACACAGGGGCCATGTCCACGACGAGGAGATCATAAGTTAACACTAAGAGTATGTACAACACTTTAAATATTTCTGACTGTTGCCTTACAACTACAAGTAAATATTCACCTAAACGGCATCAGGTCATCGCGTGCATGGCCCCGCTCTAACACATATATTCACTTGTCTCAATATCGATACAGCACAGCCCGTTCAGAGATGTTCGGTATCGACTTAAAATAATTTGTAATATAATTCTCAATACACCAACTTCTCTACAACGTACTTTATGTAACACTACATAAATATTTACACGTAATATTAACAGTAACCGTATTCATTACGTCGAGATACCGTAATTACATCGAAACGTCTACAAACTAATCGATAAATAATAAATAATCTTGTAAGAGACAGCTATGTACAGAAGCACGGTGCGCGCGGCCGGCCGCTCGCGCCTCCCCGCTCGCCGGAGACTGCCTCGCTCACATTCAATCTTAATTACAAAAGCTCCAATGATTCTATACAATTATCCCGTATCATGAATTCAAGAGTATCGTATTATTTCCTATTTTGAGCAAAAGAAAGGGCCGCAATTTAAAACTTTTTAAGAGGTTTTATAAAGAAAACATGGGTGACTGCAAGCCGGTTAGAGGCGTTATCGAACTATTGTAAGACGAATTGCTTGATACTAGGGCTTCGTATTTATTTATATCCATTTGAGTTGTATATTATATCGCCAAAGAACTTTATGAAAAACAAATGACCTTCTACGGTAATACATATTCTAGTTTCAGTTCGTTAATCGTGAGGACACGAAAACCAATTGAACATCAATAAATATCCAGCACAACGGAACATTTTTTATCAAGTTTTTATCACAAAACAATAGACGCTGCCAATAAATCAAAAAATATCTTTTGTAAAATATGTTCTTTACAAGTTTAGCAACGTTGCAAAACAAAAGAACAAAAACACGTCGTTTTTGCCTCACCTCGCTTTACGATTATGCAAATAGTACAACAATAAGCTTCTAAACTGTAACATGGATAAAAAAGCACTTTTTATGGGGAACATTGCAAATGCAAAATCGTAAAAAAAGAATAGAGGACTACCTAACGAGACTATGTCGGTAGTCTTACGGAGAAAAGAGCAAAAAATAGTCTGTAAAAAGTAAATGTTGCCTTATTTAGTAGAGCAGTAATTATTTTTGCAAGGATATTGCCTAGAATATTGGAGTAAAGTGCGAGTGTCTCCGTGAAAGCGAACTAGAGAGGACCAGATTCAGCGGCCGACGGCAGCGCGGGGTCTACGCAGGAGGAACTCGTATACCGGCTCAGCGGCGCGCGGCGGCGCGCGGGCACTACGCGGAGTGGACCCGCAGGTCAGTGGGCGAGTCCGGCGTGGCCGGCCTCCGGGGCAGGGACAGGTCCTCGGGCTCCGTCTGCTCGGGCCACTCGTCCCAGCGCCAGTCGGGCGCCGTGGACACGGGCGGGCTCGGGGTGTCCGGCTCGCAGCCGGTGGTGGCGCATCTGTGTAGCGCGGCAGCTTGCCGCCGACGGAAGCGCGCGCCGCAACGACAGGCGAACGGAGCATCGCCTTCGTGAACTAAAGCATGTGCTTTTAGCTGGTTGGAGTCAGAGAAGCGCGCCGGACAGCGAGCACACGCATACGGTCGCTCTCCGGTGTGGACGCGGAGGTGGCGCCGCAGGTTGGCCACCTGCACGAAGTGGCGCGGGCAGTGCGGGCAGCTGTATGGCTTCTCTCCAGTGTGAAGACGTAGATGTGTCTTTAGGTGATGATCTCGGGTGAATCGTTTGTGACATTCTCCACATTCGAATGGTTTCTCGCCAGTGTGGGTACGCTCGTGGTTTTGTAAGACGTGCTTATAGCCGAAAGAGCGTGAGCAAACCTTGCAGGTAAAAAGTTTGTCACGGGGCGGGTCAGCAGCACCGGGCGAGGAGCCGGACGAGGGCGGAGAGGGAGGCGCGGTGGCTGTTTCATCCAACTTGGGTGTTCGGCGACGCTTGCGCGCGCGCTCCAGCTCCTGCGGCGGTAGCAGCGGTGCGGGGGGCGACGGCGGCCACGCGGCCAGCAGCGCGCCCGAGTACAGCTCGGCCGGCAGCCCCGCCACAAGCGCCGCCGCGCGCGTCGCCAGCAGCCGCTCCGCCAGCATCGGGAGTGACTCCTGACGCATGCTCGATAGCGGCCTTACTGATACACCTGCATCAAAGAAAAAACTAAATGAATTCACTAGGCAAATAACTATTCAATCATATGGAGAACTTTAATTCTTCTCATGATTTTCTTTTAGTGTAGTTAAAGTTGGTCGTTGATCACTTCCGTCAGGACTTGATTTCGACCTAAACAAATAACGTTGTCAAACCTATCGATAGCATACTTATCAGTCAGAGAACAAAAAACGCGGCAAAAACTGAACCAGACGCTGTTAAGGAAACATTTGGTCGCAATCACGCCGCTGCAGGTCGCTTCCGCCCCGACCTGTTGCGCAAATTGTAGCTGCCACTACCGACATACTAGTGGCACTCTGATTTTCGAAACTTATTAACTTTCATTGCCTAATGATTGATGAAACTAAGTAAATGTCTTCAGAGTAGTCTTTGCTTTCAAAATGTCAGGAATGAAGAGTAATAATTTGATGCGACGAGTTTGTATAGTGTCGCCGAGCGGCGGCCGGCGGGCGCAGCGCGGGCGAGGCGCGGGCGCGGGCGGGGAGAAGCGACCAGACCACTTACCTATATAATGGAATTAATTATTCCTCGAGCGGCAAACTCCGCCCGCCCGCTCCGCCCAAATTATATTCAAATATTAATTTCGTTGAAGAAAAGCCTTTTTGAGAGCACTTAATTAAAATTAGACAAAATCATAATTGAAAGTTCTCCTCGAGGCGTGAAGAGGCGGCACGAGGAGGGAGCTTCTTACATTATCTACTTAGCCGTGGAATTAATTCCCGGCCGTCTGTGGACTCAGCCATCGCGCTTAATTGAAAAACGCAAAATATCTTGTCGTCTACGAGTATTGTGCTGTGGAAGGCATTTTGTCCTATTATAAAACATCTTACAAAGAACCAGCAACTCATTTATCGCGTTTTCTTATAAATGCTTCAGAATTGTTAATTACTTGTCGAAACTACGTATTGATAAGTACATAAAGTCCGTAGTATAAGATAATTTTAAAGTTTATGATTAGGCGGAGGCGTCGCGCGCGGCACGTACCGGCTTATCCCATAACTTTTTAATAACATTCCTCGTTATATTTCGAGGACGAACAGCGAACCGCACTCGTGATGTGATCAGAATTATAATACTAGGCTTAATGTAAAAGTTTAAACAAGTAAATATCGTATTTTTTGCAAACCAGTCTGGTAATGTGACGTAGAATCTAATTCAGTTTTAAAACATGACGACAGTTTATTATTTGTTTAGCGAGTTTAGGTTTAGAGCTTTTCGCAGCTACTGGTTTTCTCCTTCAGGATTAAAAAATAGAGTAAATAAGAATTTGAATGAATCCCGCAGTACACTGGGCACCTATCGATCAGTTATTGGGAACATTTTTTGTGCGGAGCTGCGTCATAATGTATCATTTTTATTAGTCGGTCGGGCCCGTCGGGTGACAATGTTGGTGATAAATTTTAACAGCGCGCCGCACCCTTCCGCACGGAGCTTTTTATGTGCTAAAGAGTTGTAATTATCCCCTCTTTATACGCCATAAATATTTGTCAATAACCCATATTCAATACTTTTATGGAGTCGCCTGCGGCCGCCACTCCATAACTCATTATTGCGTAAGGGTTCGCCCGATAACGGACGTGTCAATGACGTCCTTATTGCTCGCACTTGCTACTTGTTACTCATATTCTTGTAGAGGTTTCTTAAAGGAATCGATGCTAGTGTACTTCTAGTTTTACAGAATGAGGGCTTAATAAATATGTGAATAGGTTAATTCGCATTTACTCTACGATGGAATCTTCCATACTTTTGAAACTTTAGATAGTACAATATTGTCGGTTGCATGCTACGGATATGTATAAGAATATTGCGCATTTAGCTATGATCTTACCGATTTGGCTGAGACTTTTTCTCGCATTAGGTCGCAGCATTTTGCTGAGCGAGGACCATATTGCGAGATTGTTACGCATACTACCCAATGTTTGATTTTTATATACATATATTTTTTTCTTTTATGTTATATCTTTTTCTTAGTGTGTTGTGTGATGTATGCGTTCAAGTTCGCAATAAAACACTTTTTCTTTCTTCTTTCTAAATATAAAAACAATTCAGTGTTTGTTCGATTACGGTAAGACGCATAGTTTAAGACATACACAACCCGAATTTGTCGTAAACGACCTAATTACGGCGAGCGCCATATAATGGGATTAACCTGCGGCTACCGCTGGCTTTAAGTACGTTCGCACTCGCACAGATTACAGAGTTCGTACGGTTTCGGTGGTTTAGGGTTAAGCGCGATACACGCGCCGGGGCTGGGTAATGGGGCTTCGCTGACATAACACTAGAGTAGCCGTAACTGGCGTAAGTACTGAAGCGGCAACCTTGGATAGCATCCAGCCTTAATGCTGTACAACAAACAATGTTGGACGTAACCGTATTACTTGTAACGTAACTTTACTTGACGCTTCTATGCTAATTTATTTTGTTTTTTATTTGAAATTAATTCGGTTTATTTTTATAAGGCAGTTTTTGTTTATTTCCTTGCTTTATTAATGGGCTATTTACTACTGGGCAGTTTTCTTTGATGAGATAGACAAACCTTTTCTAAGTTTCTTCTGTTGTTGAAATAATGAAAATTTTAATATGAATCTGTGTTTATAGTTTGCATTCAAGCTGTGTAGATTATTTTATACGAGAAATATTGAATTATATATTTTTAAAATGGATAACAATTAAGTAAGTATGTCGTCGGATAGGAGATAAGAAAGAGGGAACTCGTTTTCCTCAACATTTTGTCTTTCTTCAAGAGTGATAAATGGTGGTGAATTTAAATTGCAAATTAATTTAATTAAAGTTGTTTTTTATGGATTATGTTGTTGTCAAACTTTAAAATACATTTTATGAAGAATTTTTTCATTAATGAGACATTAAAAAATACGTTTTGTGAACACAATTTAAGTAAGGACCTACAAAGGATTTTGAAATAAGTATTGAATTGTATGACGTTTCCTGAAAACCTGTTTTGATAAGGTTGTATAATAGTTCAAAATATGTTTTTATAATGTTCAATAAAAATTACAAGTTAAATAACCAGTAAACGATTTTCAATAGACTTTACAAATCGAATGTTTTAATTATGCGAAATATAAAAAGTTTCTAATTCAAGAAAGCTTACTTGATCATTACAGTTGAGTTTTGACAAAAGAATGAGGAGTAAGAATAAAAGAGTCAGTTTCATAAAAACGATAAGAGATGGCGCTGCTTGTTATGCCTTCGAGTATACACAAATTGTAAAATTTCTGCGATACTCAGGCTACCGGTGAATTAGATACAATATGTAATTTATCATTTTAAATCATAGTGACATTAAGGAGCCAGACCATTAAAAATCATTTCAAGTATTAATTGCGCTAAATTCTAATAATAGATGATGTATGAGTAATTACTAATTAGCAACGAGACATAATAATCAGTTATTTAATATACATCTGTTATGAAAATTAATTATACGGTGCACACTTAATCTGAGTTTTCGGAAGTTAATGGTGAATTAAGTAATATATAATAATACTACAGAATATCTTGTCCTGGTCAGGTTCTCATATGATAATATCAAACATTATTTACCTTTTAAATTGCAATCCCAGACACTTTCTCATCTTGGCAAACCAGCATGTTGTGATTAAAGTCCAATTTTGAATACCTCTGAAGTTATTCACTTTATCAAAGCAATAAAACGACTAAGAAATAAATTATAATTCACAAAATACTGGTACAAACACAAAAACAAAATTTTTCTACATTTCGTAGAAGTGTACTACGCGTCGTAGCAAAGACGTAGCGCACGGCTACGCGTTCGCTACTGCCTACGGTTCACTGAATCTGCAAAGTTCGCTGAATGCAAATAAACATGTGTGCGGTGAGCGCGGGTGTGTGGGCGGCCAATCGCATCGCTCGCTCCACGCACGCCGCGCGCCGCGCCCGGCAACATTTGAAACTTTACTACACATATGCACTTCCAGATTCAGCGGACCGAGAAGACAGCTAGACGCACTTAACTAAAAACTTCACAAACCTCTAGAATTCTGCGTCGACTGCAGCGACAGGGCCATCTCACTCCAGATTCACGGCAAAATGCATTTATTTGCACTAATTTCTTGGTAAAGTTTATTGTCGCTCGGCAACTTGTTTTTTATTAGTCTTTATAAAGTGTCAAGTAAAAACTACAAATTGATAATATTTATTGGAGACCGATTACATGTTATGCCGACGCGGAGTCGCGAATGTGAATGATTCGAGCACGCGATGCGAGCGCGCTCCGTGCGACCTACCACAACACTGGCGGTAGCGGCGGCGAGCGGCGAGCTTACGGCCGGCCGCCCCTCCGCGCGGTAAACACACCCCCACGCCCCTCCCCGCGCGCCCCTCGCCCCGCCGCCCCGCGCCCCCGGCCCCCGGTGCACTCCACGTGCACGCAATGCATTCACTTTTTATGGCCGCTACTACATTATGTTCCTTCCTGATGTTGTTTTTTAGCCCTCGGAGCGAGCGCCACATAAGCACTTTTTATGTTTTACGAGCGGCTCCCGTGCGGCCCGGCCGGTACTTTCTTTGACTGCAACTAATTTGAGAACATACCTACTGCGCTTTATCTCATTACTGTTTGTTCTTCGGTTGTTATTATTATAATCACTATTGGAACATGAGTTGTGTTTCTGTTGCGTGTAATTAACTTTTTTAAGACTTAGATTAGGCCACTGTGTTATTTGAGTTCGTACTCTTACTAACAGTATAATGTCATGTATTCCAGTAATTACTATATAAATAACAAAAAATACGTATCTTTTGGAAAATTGATGTCATTTGTTATTCAATTACTTATCTTATTAAAGCATTTAATCATGGATTCAAATGAAAATGAGAAATGTTGACACTAATTTTGTAAATAGATCATATATCGCAAGGAGATGCACCACCTGTATAAAAGTAGAGCACTTGGCATGTGACCGTTGACAAGAGAGAAGCTTTTAAAGGAAAAAGCGAGGAAATCTGTACAACTCATTGCGTGAACTGACTTGACAGTGGGTAGAGTCTTTTAAAACATTCTAGAACTATGTTAACTATAAAATAGTAAGTTCCTTTCTATAAAATGAACATGATTTTAAAAAAGAAATATAATATATTCAATTTAACTACTCCAGTAGGAATATCTGCTCATAATTCTTTTTAAGTCTATTTCCTGACTTTTAGCTGATATTTAAAAATATTTCTGTTGTTGAAGAGATAGTTTATAATAAAATAAACTAAATAAAATAAATAATAAATAAAATATAAATAAATGGTTACTGCTACTATAGTTCAAAATAGGAAAGAGAAAATAAGTTACAGTTTATCAAACAATATTTATTTTAAACATACTTACACGTAATTATATTTCATGAATATATAAACGCAATTTCATTAACATGACTTAAAGGATTCGTTAATTTAATAATTTAATTACTATTTTACATTAATTATATTTCATGAATGTAATTGTGACTGTCATAATGATCTTTAATGAACTTCCCCGTTCGTTGTTTTTAATGATAGAGCTAAAACTGATTGCATTGCATTAAGTAAATGCTCTACCTTTAATAAAAGCTATTATTTAATTGGTCGAACAATGGTCTTTAATAATGATCTGTATAATAACTTTTTGTTGGTTTGTATAAGTTAAAAAATACTAACTGAAAATAAAATGAAGTAAAACATTCATAGCAACATGGAAAGTAACACCAAATACACCGTGATTTTTTAGTCGTCTTACAAAAGCAGCCCAGTTCATGTATCCAATGACTAGAACACGTTCATGATAAAAAAATAGGTATTTATGAGATTTGAATAAATTTAAAATGCAATTTTTATTCAATATTATGATGCAATTTGTAGTTTTTTAGAAACACATCTCTGTTGCGAGCGCGGTCCGAGCCTTGTAACAATGGTGAGGGGTGCAGGCGGCGGTGTTTTTATCATTTTTAAGAGTATATTTCAGATTTCTCTTGTTTAATTTTTCTTCGTACTTATTATCTTAGTTGATGATAAAAATATAATAATCGCGCCTAGGGGTATTTTACGTCGGATACATGAACGGGGCTGCTTTTGTAAGACGTTTAAAAAATCACCGTGTGTACGTATGGCTTACTTCATCTACTTAATTTAAGACGTAAGACCTCAACTGAATTAATTTCGCAAGGAATCACTAGAATAACTGAACAGTTGGATGTCCTGCCAATAGTCACAATAGTTAAACAATAGCTATCTTCAAATATGAGTCACACGACAGGAATATGGTTAACATTGAATAACTATCACCGAACAAACAAACTATTTAACAAAACACAACTGTATAGGAACGGATAGTCTACACTCTACAGCTACATAACATGACGGTGGTTGGTGTGGCGTCTAATTCGGTGGTACCTTATGTATAACGAGGCTCGGGTCCACGCTCCACTACGTTACCGCCGTCCTTGCAGTCACGAGGCAATCATTAGCTCAAAGACAACACGCATAAAAAGCATAAGTGTCGGCCCAGTACGGCGGACCGCGTAAATTAACCATTTTTATTGTAGCCGCTATTTTTACCACTTTATTTTTACCATTTTAGTGAGCACGCGCCTCCCTAGCCAAACTCACTTTTTGTCCCGACTCGGGGAAATAAACGAGAAGCACACAACTATTTTAGAGTTTCGTGTTTTTAGACAACATTATGTGAAGTTATTTCCAGTTATATCATTCGGTTTGTGAGACACAAATGGGTTTAATAGACAATCAACGTCGTAGATGTATGGGACCATCGCAGAGGTAACATCAATCTCTTTAATCTGCACATTATAGTAATCTTAAATGGTGTATTTAAAAGAGTCTCTGTTACCGAAATATTTAAAGAATCAATTCATTAAAAATAATAGAAATTTCTCCTAATGCTATCTGGAATACCAAAATCCGCTGTTCCCGAAGCACACTTGCAAGCAATTTAAGTGATGAAATAATTTACTTGTTGTACTATTTTACCTTATTTCAATATGTTCAACAAATTTTAATTGTTTTAAATATCTATATATAATTATAATTAACGTTAATCAAACAACCACTTATCTTGGAACCATGTATGTAACCGGAACTAGCTTTAGTGTGAGGCAGTACACCTTATCAGCATCAATAAATCAAACAAGACTAAAGACACCGTTCTATAACAATACAGAGCACGGCGAAAAGAACTCTTCGTTTTTTAAGAGTATTGCTCCCACCTGCTGTTGTCGCGTGCCTGAAGATACCATAGAAAAAGCGTTCTTAACTAGATAGCAATAGAGTTGAATTGGGACTGTTGTAAATATGTGCAACTATGTTTTTTAGATAAAAAACTATTCATCTGTCCTTGTTGCTCGTAGTGCATGGTCCTTATCTGTCAGGATGTTTAAGTCTGGTATCTGGCACACGTCGAGCCACCTTGCCTCGGATTCGGGGGCAGGCTCGTGTTTTACCAGGGTAACTATAAATTGGGCAACAACAACATCTTTGTCCCTCAAACATTTGCAGTAAACAATTAAGTTTGCTAACAGGCAGGTGTAACTTATCTTACATCGATGCGACATCGTTAATTAACGTAAATTACACAAATGTAGAATTATAGTTTGAGTTTCCTGATGCCATCTCGCTAATGTTGATTTAGGGCTTGTCTTACAGAATTCAATGCACGTGTCCTAATGACAGATGCAAGATAGTGGTATTAATTAGATTTATTTTTGTAGGTAGAGTTACAAAAGCGTATTTGAAGTATGTTGTTTTTTATATTAAAATACACATCGGAGCTTCTGTCCAGAGTGAAAATGAAAGCTAAGATTCCTTTGTTTTGTGGAGAAGGCGCCCCCACCTCTGCCGGCGCGCTCATCAAAGGAACCAACTCTTTGAAGACGAGAAACCACAATTAAGCCTTGCCAAAGTGAATTCAAGGACGCATCACTTTACTCGCAAATAAAAGGTATTCGTGTAACACTCTCACTTTTCTTTTATTTCGAACAGGGTTATTCGCAATAATGTGTATTGTTTGAAAGGCTTATTCAATGTTGTAAACAAAAGAACCCTTTCACAGTCGACGCAAGCATTTGAAAGACAACCCTTTTACTTTCAATATACTTGATAGACAAGTCTTACAACTGTCCGTAACACCTGATGTTGATATTCGTATTAGTTTACTATTTAGGTAATTTCGTAAAAACGTAAGATCTTAAAATATTAATGGGGTTGGTAATATTTACAAGCGTTTTTTGTAAATATTATGGCTTGTGCTTAAAGTAATTAAAAATAAGATAATTATGTAGTTCAGACAGGAGTTTTAGGTAATATAATGGTCGGGAAGGTGAAATATCGTGCAAACCTTATTTTGGCAACTTGACGTCATAAAGCAAACATTAAAAGCGAAAGTAAACAAAAGGGTCCAGAACAAAGTGTTCCGACATGCGCAAGTAATTTGTCCTATTGCGTTGTTATCTGAAACAAAGCAAATTTTATACCCGTTTTGCAAACTGGGGCACAACTACGCTTTATGACGCGCCGGACGCATTGTATCACTGGAGATAAAGCCTTGCAAACTTTTTGCACCAGTAGTTAACAATTATTGACAATGGACATCGGATATCGAGAAAAATCATCAGCTTGTCATAAAAAAGCGAGGCCACGTTTAAAGTCGACTGTTTGTAGCAAAAAGTACGAGTCGGTAGTTATTAAAGTATTTATGTCCGACCATTACGTAAATTGTTTTTGGAATGTTTTATTTCTCGGTAGAATTGCCCAATACACGTAAGCTTATTAATTGTTTACGTACAATCGTGAATCGATCCCTTCCGTGTGAACGACAGATGTGCGCAAGCGACGGAATTACAAAAATCGTGAATATTTTTATTCACATTATAGGGCGCTTGGCCGTTACAAATCAATCGCACACAATGAAACGATTTTTTGTGTATATGTGTGCGATTTTAATGTAAATTTCTGGTAAACTTTGGACAAAATCAGGTTTTCCTTCAACATAATAGAAGGGCGGTTGATCAAGAGCCGATAGCGCTACAACAATCTTATGATTGATTACAAACTTGTTTGAGGAGATTGACACATCAATGGAACGTGTCAAAGTTTCAAGCGACCGTTCTACTAATTATAACGTTTTTATATCGAACAATTATCACGACAATCAATATTTCGGATTCGATATTTAATAAAATTGTGTGGTTTCTAAAGCAAAGTCAATTTTTAAATAGTTTTTTGTTGCTATTTTTAGACGTTTTTCCAAATACAATGTAATGCTGTTACTTCACACCGGCTAATAATTTAAATCTGAATGTACAGTAATTAATATTGACTCTCACTACTAGGGCATGAGTAATCTATTCTTTTGACGTTTTACGACAAACCTAAAAGTCCGTTACATTTATTCGTCTCAACCCCAGCAAAGTAAGTTCTCATATAAAATTCTTGAGCTTTTACGAGTTATACATCGTGCAGGTGAGAGCGAGTGACAATCGAACAAGAATAAAGTATAAAATATCGCCTCCAAAGGATTCGCATTGAATATTTATCCCCGGCCGCGCAGCCCTGTCCAACTGCCCTTTGTTCTCGACGGCCGTTTAAACTTTTGATTCTGCAACTGGCAACAGTCAACTGGACCCTCGGAATTGATCAGGATGGTCGCCTATGTGTTCATGAATTACAATAATCAACTTTATATCAATGGTTATAGGGTATAAAATCGAGGGTCTGAAAGTGGGTGGATAGGTCGTTTGTAGCGCGGCAGGTGGCTATTCCATACTTGCGTCACGGCTCTCCCCTTCCGGGTGTGATGAATAATTCCCTTTTTCTCCGGGAGAATTGTCGTTGCGAACTATCCCGGCGACTCGATACGCACCGTCGGCCGCTCCGCATAAATGTGAATTATATCCTACACTATCCCACTTACAGAAGTCCTCTTTTTATTTCAACGCTAAAGCTGGATTTATGTTTTCCCCCAACTGAACATTACGACCGGTTACGTGTTATTTGGCCAGCAGACAAAACATATTCTTGTTACATAATACATACATATTTATAGAATGATCTATGGTTAATAGCTACATTTTTAATTCTCTTACAAACTTAATTCAAATGATTGAGGCATAACTCGGCGCTCCGTACTCTATGTTCGACTGCCGTCGAGATTTTATTAAGTTATTGTTTTTTGTTGATAGCTCATATGTAATTTGGTAAAGGAGTAATCGTGTATAAACTGAAATCGAAACTTAAACCAAAAAGATTAAAAATAATCTCAAACAACTTCACTTGACCATCAGTACCGTCAGCCTTTATCTATGAAACGTATGTAATCTCGACCTCAATATGAAATAGCAGTATCGTATGTTATATGTAAACCGTTCATTTGTAAATATGTCATTTAAGGGCGCACAAAGGATTAGGTAATGGTATCTCGCGGCATTGTAGAGCCGCGGTCCGGCGGCGGGCGGCGGGTAGCGGGTACAGCGCCGGTCACTGCTCGATCACTCCTTCTTTCAGCCATTCATAACGTCTTTCAAACGTCTGCGGGCATTGTGCGCCCGTCGCACTCCTTCCAGTCGAAACTGTCACCTTTTGTGTCGCACGACTCTTCGTCCGCTGTCAAACGCCTTGCACAAATTCAAAAATAACATCGACATACGTTTTTTGTAATGTTCCTGTACAAACTTTAGATAAGTTTGGCTTTGATCTTTGTCTGATGCAAACAACGGACGTGTCCTGTCGCTTATCTGTGTATTGATCATGAATGAAAACGTATAGCCATAAACCTTAAGGTAAACTAAAAAAATCTTGCATATTCTATCCGATAAGCAAAGATTCATAACACCGTGCATCCTTTCCCTAGAAAAACATTTCAACTGTCCGTTAATCATGTTTTGACATTATAAAACATATTTACATTCCCAATTCTAGTCACTTATCGCAAAGTCAGTTCCTAAAGTGACAAAGATGTTTTTTTGGTCATCATCAATAGATTATACAAATAACATTAAAATACACAAAAGCAATAAAACATCATACATTAAGACGATGTCGAGAGTTCACAAAGTGAAACTTAAAGCGAGTCATCTCGTGCGGTGTAAAGAAGCCACACAATATAATAGGTGCTTAGCTTGACATCAAATCGCAATTTTTAAAAAATATAATAGCGATGCACTCGTGCCGGCCCGGAGCGACGCGTGCTATTGTGATGCAACGAAATGCATAATTTGTAAGCACATGCCGTTTTTTACCAAAAAATGAGGAAAAAAGGTGACCTAGAGATCGATTATGTAACGGGAATCCGTTGGACGGTATCCATTGAATATTTTTTGACCCCGGCATGGACAACAAATGAGACGTCCAGGTGCGAGTTCGCATAAAAGATATTATTATATACACTATCCATTGTTAATAAGATTAGAATTTTACATTTCGATGTGATATTTTTTGTCGAAAAATAAAGGTTGGGGTCAATCGTACCAACTACATACTTCATGTCTGTGTGTGTGCTGGTTTTGAGACAAAATTAAACTATCCGACAAGTAGAAAATCATCATGATCAGCCTAGGCTTTTCCCAACTATGTCTTCCCGGATGCAGCAAAGTACTAGTGTTTAACAAGGAGCGATTGCCTACCTGACTTCCTCAGCCCAGTTACCTGGGCAACACGATAGACTGCAATGCCAGCGATACACTTAGATAGACTGGTTGTCAGAAATCCTAGTTTCTGAACACCAGTAACGACTGTCAATGATGTATAAATAACAGCCGGGATGTGATCGATCAAGTTATGCAGTTATAATTTATCCACGACCCCTTCTACCGGTTAAGTAGAATCTTATTATTTAAGCACTCATTTCATCTCAAACACAATAAGATTTCATTTTACTTCAAATCGAATGCAGTAAAATGTAAATAAAAAGAAAATCAAATAACACACAAAACTAGTGTTCATACGGGGTACGCTGAGCAATTTGCGTCCTGCGGCGCTAGAGACGCATCCACCCTTGAGTTGAGTATCAGTAGCTCTGTATGTAGCTAGATGTATTAAATAGACATTTTCTTCAGGACTCGTCATAAACAGCATCATTTAAGCTTGCAATATCCCTTTTTGCTTTCCTTTTATTTCACACTTTACGTGTAGAAAGTGCAGGTAATTCGTTTGTAAGTTTCCATATTGTATGTAAGTTTGTATATCATGTCCTTTTAGTTAAATATATGTTTATTGTCTATCATTGTTCCACGATAGATAGACAATAAACATTTTATTTATTTTCTTCACCAACTTAAAATTACGTTATCAACCGTACTTGGTGAATAATAATAAAGTCAATATAAAATATTGATTATTTATTCTTAGATAAAAATGGCAACCTTCATCACAAAAAAAGTTAGACACCTTTTTAAGACTCATTACGCTTCAGGAACATTTTATTCTGTAATGCCTAAACGCCTGAAATCTTTGATTGGGTTTTTTGTCCAATCAGACAACACAATGGTTTCAGACAATTCTTTCTATTTCGGAATTTGTTACAAGGAATTGAACACAAGATTTCCTCAAGGTCAAGATTGTTAGTTTTCAATACAATAGGTTACCTATCTTAGGAATAATGGAAATATGTCAGATACGTATAATACTAGTCCGTAGATTCGGTAGCGCTATTGTGGACGCGCGCTAAAGTCGTGGACACAGCAAATCCTTCCGATTTCACGTACGCTCTCCGTTACTTTGACATGCCACGAGATTCAGTTAGTGTTACCAGAACTGGAAAACTGTACAAAAGTGACGTTTTTTTTTCTTTTATTTCAATGAGGTACTTAATAAGAAATTTGTAAAGTATTAAATATATCTTCATATAATTAAATTAAACCATATTTGAAAGAAATTGTTTTATGACTCTCTATCATTTAATATAGTTATTGCGATTTTTTAATATCATTGCGAATTAAATGCTGCCATTACCTATTTCAAAATCTTGTTGATAGTTTGACTTTAAATACTCACTGACTGAAGGCATCCTAAAAACTCTGAAATAAAATAGATTTTTTAAAAAGGATGTTGAAGCTGGCAACACCATAGTGGACAGTGGAGAGCCGACCTACGGAGCCCTCACCTCCTGAAACTGACAACACCTTTGACGCAATCACAAAACAGCCCTTGCGTAACCTCTCGCAAACCCTCCTCGCACACGTCAAATTTCATACACAAATCAATATAACACAAAAAGAACTGGTAAAGACGTGTCTGTTCACAAATTGGTGACTAAAAAGCAATATTCCAATATTCAATAGCTATCGGAAAGTTCAGGCCACGCAAATCGTACTAAATTTTAATTAAAGACGTCTTAGTCATAATTAGGTACCTAAAAATATAGCTATAATTACTCATCGAAATGATTAATTAAGTACGTCCGAAAAGTACTTTCAAAATAGTTAATTAATAAGTAATTAGATACTTAAGTAGCCATCTACTACATTAATATGAAGCGAAGCTCACAAAAGAAGGCTATTTTAAACAATTATTGCGACACCTAAATCGCTTACGAGAAACTCTGCAAATAAGGTGATTGACATCTATATTTTTTTGTGAAAATACTTAAAGTGAGTAAAAAATGTTGATCGGATTACTCGAATGCAAGGCCAGCTGCGGGGCAGTTTGCGGACGCCGCACTTTTTTGCCGACTGCCCGACTATCCATCAATACTGCACCATTCAACAACTTCCGATCTCATAGACCAATTTCATTTCAATTCGGACGTATCTAATTGTAAATTCATTAATCTTTAGCTTCGCATCTCCAACCACTTGTGTCTGGTCAGTTGTTGACAGGAAATCGATTTGTATTTTTTATTTGCCCTTTATTAGAGATACAAATACGATAGCTGAACGATTCGAAAATGGAATACGTTTTTTCTAGAAGAATAATTTCTTCTACCAAATACGATGTTCTTAGTATTTATGTAACTCTGATTTTGGACGATAATGTGTTTAATATGATTTTACAATTGTTATCAATAAGATTCTGTATCTAGGACTCATAGAGCGCCTAGTAGTGCAGGGCAAAGTTGAAGGCACTCGGGCACGAGGTAGATCGCCTATGAGGTGGACGGACCAGATAAGAGCAGCTGTGGACAGTTCCCTGCACGTCTGCACCAGAAAGGAAGCCATCAGACAGGAATGGCGGCGTATAGTTAGGCGAGCCACTAACAGCTGAAATGACGACCACGACCACTCTGCCAAGAGTGCAACGACTAAGAAGAATCTAGGACTCGTTTACCAGCACCACATAAACATTTATAGCTAGGTATATATTATTTAATTCGACAAATATTGGATACTTTCCCGAACCTTGGGCAACGGTGAGTTCCATCTCATGTCAGTTTCATCTTATTTTTCCATGGTCTGAGGAGGAGAGCCAACTATTTAGCTTATCCTACACCAGTATGTGGCTATCATTGATTTTCCATTGTTACACTATTTAAGAAAAATTTAAATAGACAAAATTACTCGTAGTGCTTTTCGCAAAAATGGGTTGTTTTAAGTCAAAACTTCACAAAAACCCCCAAAACCCAAAAAAAAATTAATATCATATTTGACAAGAATAAAAATATTATGCAGTGTTTTCATTTCCAAAATCGCATAAGCGTGTTTTAAGCATGTATAAAATTCGGCCCACATATCTCACTTTTTTATAATATTGGCAAATTGACATCTCGATCCTTTGAGGTTTTTAATAACCGTTTCCTGTCCAATATGACATCAGAATAGAATGTTATAGAAAACATTAGTGTCAAAAGAGCATTTAATACGGATTTACCTTTGTGCGGGCGAACGTCACTTAAAATTATATCAATGACGAATTTTATAAAAGGACAATACAGGTAGGTAGGAGTTATTAAACATATTGTTGAACATTAGTGACGCGTGAACACGTGCAAATGCAACTACATATACTTATGTACCTTATATCGTACTTGGTACGTAAACGTTTCAGGACAGATATAATTTTAACACTAAGAACTCCTTCACATTCTGGTTTTGTATAATGAAGAAATTGGTTAAAACATAACTCTTTGTCATGTTTCTCAGTTGAATTCTTCACTACATTTGGTTGCACCCACCGAGTCCCTACTACACACAAGTATCAATAATTGCACAATAATCATGTATGGGAACGTTTTTGCATCGGGTCAGCATAAAGCCACGGAATATTATATTTCTCTAGAAAGAAAATATCCCATTTCCGCATCTTCCTACAACAATGAGAGCGCCAACAAACTATTCAAATACTACGCAGGCGTTAGCGAACCCAAATATTTTTTGCTCGCCACGAATTAATGGATAACCAAAACCAATGCAAAATAAAAAATAGCCTTATTAAATGTTGGTTTCGCGTAATAACACGTTGGTGGTTTTTTCTTTGTTTCCAAGAGCCACACCAAGATATCCGGTTACGGCCGTTAAATATTTTGCCTCTCGATGAAAGGGAAACTTGTAGTTTTTTCTATGAAATCTCGTTTTTGCTCAGTCAACGCGGAAGTCGTCTACACTTATGCAAAAGCTGGATTTTGGAATCGGTTTCGCTTTTATTCCGTCGGTGAGTACCAAGTAACATACAATTACACACACAGAGTAACGAACTTCTGCTATAATTGCCGTCTCATTGTTGAAACTTCATAATCGAATTGCTTTTTAAGTTCTCGCAGATTTTCGTAATTCAACGAATTAAGTCAAATATCTACATTTTGCTGAATTCAAATAATTTTTGCAAAAGAACATTTATCAAGCCCACAAAGAGAGTGAAACCTCTCTCAAAAGAGGCCTGCTCCGGACAGATTTAATTTGTTGCGAAGGCCTTTATAATTGGAACATAAAGATTGCGAGTAATTAATTTTCGCAGCGAGTCAGAAGCAAAGAGGCCGCGTATTGAGCCTGAGCGCGGCACCACCGCGCCTAATTAATATTAATGACCCCGGGAGGCGCCCACGGCCGCTGGCGTCCCTTATCTGACACCTACACATAGTCGCGTTAATTTTTGTCTGATGGCTTTATGTGCTTTTACAGGAATGCGAGTGTCTTGCGAAGTCGTGGAGAGGCGCGCGGCGCGTAGGCGTCCGGCGTCGGGGCGCACACGAGACAATGTTTGATTAGATATGTGCGAGGATGGATGGGCGGGCGAGGGCAGGCGGGGCCCTGACCGATGAGACGCCGCTAAAAGCCGGACGGAAGCCACGGACACCCGGCTCAGGTTACACCAACCGTGGGATACGACGCAACCATGCCCAGGGTTGACGCCGACCATGTTTGTCAACACATCCAACTTCTGAATATAATAATGTTTGCTTTTATTCGCTGCTAGGGTTACATACTCCACATATCGAAAAATACATGTAGATCAATCTGAATTCAAAATTAATATTTTCTTGAACATCCATGATGTACCTGTCGGAAAATCCATTTTTGAGTAATAGCAGTACAACAGTCACATGTCATGGCCATAAAAGCGGAGATGTTTTATTTGCCTTAATGCGATAAATATCACCGATTTTTCGTCATTCTCATCTATGTTAAGTTCGTTTATGTTACGAAACACTTACTGATCACAAACAAATAAATATATGTAAAGGAATTAATTAAACTATTAATAGAAGAGAGATCTTATACATGTATTTTTAATATTTTAGCCCTCGGTTGGTGGCAGCCCTGATATGATTTGACGATATGTGCGATATTCCGCGAGTCTTCCTGCGGGTCCATATGCGAGTCGTCTCATCAGGCTCGCTCAGACATACATAAACACAAACAAACAACACTTGGGTTTGGTTCACACTCACGACTCCCTTTTGTCTACCGCAGCTTTTCGATAAATTAATTAACTACTGCTGATATTATTTGCACGATATCAAATGTTCGGTGTGTGGCAATCGTTAGAATGTTTAAGTTATGTAGGATTACACTTGTAGTTTGTATGCTATGTAGGAGAATAGATATTCTTATAACTTTTGGTACAAATGGTTATAATTGCTCTTTGTTCATAGCTTAGATCAGTATCTTAAAAAAGGTTGTAATACTTATGTATATTTATGTAGGTCAAAAACACCGACACAAAAATCAATAACTTCAAGCGCGGCATTTATCTACAGGAATGGTTAAAAGAAATATTTTTGCGCGGCTAAACTCATACAAAAACCGGAGCAAATGTAGGTAAGAAGGTTATAATCGAGCTTAAAGTGGGTTAAGCAAAAAGCGGCATATGTTTTATTGTAAAAAATCCTTTGAAACTCATAATGTGCACGTGTGTGAGCTCCCAAGTGCAGGCGAGCGAAAGTGGCCGCCTCACGCGTGCGATGCACCTCGCACCGCGCAACACAACACACAGCATCGACAGAACGACTTACGATCTGGTTACTTGTCTTTTAGTCACAAGTTTATTCATATAAGCATAAAAATAATAGGAATAAAAAGTAGTACAAAAAACAATAACAATATCTTAACTAATTTTAGCAATTAAAAATGTAGAGACCGGCTCTTCATATTAAATTTGCAGCACCGTGAACATATTTAAAGTCCAGTTAAATATGTAGGCCAGTTTCCCTCGCGAAATACAAATAATTACAGTATTTATACAAACCGACAGTTAAATAGCATAGCTTAAAGCTAATACAGGCCTTACATTACCAAAATTGGCCACTTTTAAATACAATTCTGAATAGTATGTTTTGGACCTTGCCAAAGCTCGTTTGCTTACAATTCTCTGCGGTCTCGAGGTGCAGCGATGCGATAGTTTGCTTGCGTTACTCGAGACCACTAGAGTGTGAAATCACCCGTTCACTTACTATTGTAAAGAGGCTCTACACACGCCGACAAAGACTTCAGGCATCACTGGCTGGACTAACAAGCCTTGTAATGTAACATATACATGTTTAATAGAACACTCGACCATTATCCACTCGAAACCGAACGATGTAAATACAGAAAGGAGTTTTGCAAAACATTATTTCAAGTACATAATTTATGAGGAAATTGTGAAAAGAGTTTGCGGCTTTATACAAAGCGGAAGTGAAATAGTATGATTTGTTATTTCTTTGTGAAGATACGAAAAAGAAAATTTTGAAATAAGAAGTATTGTTTTTCTTTTAGTAAAAACTGGTCTTGGTATATGGCTGATAATTTTCCATGTTCTGCCAAAAATAGTTCGATCTTACAATATATAATAACTATATGTATAGACCGACGTCGCTATAAGTCGAGGAATCACAAAGGTACATTTATAAATATGCAAGAGACACAAGTGTTGTATTTACTATAGGAAGTAAATAGAGTACAAAAGCAACACATAACCCAGTCGCATGTAACCACGTGTAGGTATGACAACAATTGCTTGGAAACCGGAGCCGTCGTAACCGGAGCCTACAAAAGCCACCGAAAGTGCAAGTGTTGCAATAATACTTCATTTCCACTCTTCCAGTTACGCATTCCTATATTTTTTTCTACCATACGTTTTGTTTGCCCGTCAAATGCGAGTTATAAATGATCGAAACTGCGATATCGATTTTGCTACATCAATATGTAACAAATCATAAGTTTGTGTTCAAAGGAATGTGAACTTTATTCTCTTAACTTTAGGTTTAAATCGGGTTTTGTTAGGCATGACAAGAAAAAAACATCTCTACCTGAATACAATAGGGAGATTTAGGTAAATTTGCTTGAAAAACTATTTCTATTACTGCAAAATACAATTAAATTGTGCAAATGGTTGAAAAGAATTAATAGTGATAAGTAAAAATGCGAAGAACATAGAAACTTATGAAAATTACCTAGTGGCTGCAAAAACCATGTATCATTTTATAACATTTCGATAACACAGTCCTTTAATAATAATCTTTTATACCTACATAAATATCGATTATTTAATTAGTTATAATTAAATTAAACGAATCAATTGCATTATTATTTTGAACCTAATAAGTTACAAGTTATAAATATATTATCTTGGAAAAATAGAAAATACGGAATAGATTAAGAAAATAAACATTAAATTAATTCGAAAAAAAGTAGAGTCAGAAATTTTTAATTCTAAAAATAGCTCGCTACGCAATCACACAAACGCATGGTCAAAGCATATGGTTTCAATTCGTTTTAGTAAAAACCCGATAGAAATGGATACCTACTGCACACTCAGTGAAAAACGATACATCCTTTCATCCAAGTATCCCAAAGGCGAGTAATTAACCGGAGTTTTTGTGACCATCCCATATACATTTGATTTATTTTTAGGCTCATTCGTAAAAGAAGAATTTGCGAAATATTACAGCCCATTGAAAAGGCGCAATCAACAAAGTTTCTCAATCTTCTGAGAGTTTACTTTTTATTTTTAGCTTCAATCATACCGAATATAAGAGAAAAACGAACTCAAGGTGTAAAAAATTAAAACTTGAATTAGTTTATGAAGAAGAAACCAAACTCACTTTGATCATCGAAGGCTAATTATAATTAAATGACAGATTATTGATTTCATAAATGCATTATAAGCTCACAACACATATCTTCAATAAAGAGGTGAACAGCTATCGACATAATAGAATTTCCGAACACCAAAATTAACCTTATTAAGTTGCAAAATATAATGTAATCAAATAATTTATTGGAGCAGTCACTAAATGTTTGAGAAACACAATGATTTGGTGGTCGGTCCCTTCATCGTTGGCGATTCCGGGAAGACAGTAAAAAGCGCAGGTATAGTCGAGAGTGAAAGGGTCCATGCAATACGAGAGCGCAGTTTCTCTCGGGTACTGACCTTCGCGTTTTTGTGCCACTATCAGATGCGCCACACTGA
This sequence comes from Trichoplusia ni, assembly GCF_003590095.1. NCBI lineage: Eukaryota > Metazoa > Arthropoda > Insecta > Lepidoptera > Noctuidae > Trichoplusia > Trichoplusia ni. The sequence goes on along the minus strand of NC_039479.1, from coordinate 13,872,952 downwards.
TCCTTTGGCGAATTTTAAGTAGAAACACGTGGGAATATATCCTTCTTGTGTTGATCGACAGATATTGCGTTATTATTTGCATTCTATGAATTTGTTATGGGAGATAACCTTTTGGAACTTGTAGAGACGTGATCGCTATCTAATAGTAAGCAGACATACAAGTAGGACTATAGAATATGTTACAATACAAAATCTAACTTTTACATAATATAATAGTCCAAATTCAAGAAATCTTATTTTTATCTCAACTCGTGTTTACATGCTAAATAAATATCATAAAACATACTCTTCTTAAAAACAAGCGTCTCTATAAAATGAAGGAGTTTGTAAAATGTAAAACTTAAAAAATACGATCTTAAAAAGAAAGTAAAACAATACCTAATTTCCTATGTGATAAAAAAAGAAGAAAATCGTAGTCTTGTCTTGTAATTTAAAAGATAGACATAAAAAAGCATTGGTGTAGGTGTTCTACACAAATAAAAACCTACTAGTTACTGTAGTATTGTACTATACCAATCAATTTCATGTGTAGGTGTTTCTATCCCAATTTTCTCAACAATAAAAACTAGAGAGAGTAGACACAATAACCCAATACCGTCATACAGTAATAGTTGACGTAATCATTGTCAGTAGTTAGTTTCCCACGCGCTCTCACATGTTCCTATTTACACACCCGATCAAATCGGACCCTTTCCTTCAAATTTGAATGTTTGACGTGAAATTTTATTTGCGCAAACTTTTTCTATTGCGATGCGTCGATGCACTTTCTACAGAATGTATCGTGGGAATGCAGGTGAGGAAGGGTTTCTAGCGCAGTCCGATACATTGTTCGCCCCCGTCTTCAACCCGGTTGCACAAAAGTTAACTCGGCCTATTGTGGACACGTCAAGTGATGTTCGACTAATAGATAATTTATGGAGCCGCCGCAGCCCGCCTCAGATGATCCAACTTTAATATATTACGGTTGTTTTGGGTTCGCTGCGACATACCATATATCTCGGACCTCATATTTAAAGATTTGGCAAGATAATTTGCTTCGGCCTTTTTGTTGCCAACCTGCTATCTATCTGTGTACGTTTTGTTTAATTACTGCTTTTGTTTCTTTAATCGATTTTATTCGTACAAAGGACATGATAGATGAATGTTAATTTTTTTTAGTGAGGCCGCCGTGCCAGTGTATTGCATTCTGAAGCAGAAGTCATATTACCTACGTAATATGTTTTGAATACCAAAAATTAACGATTTATTGACTCGCCTAATATGATAATGAAAACTTATTGAAGATGTTTTACCATAACAAGCACACGCAAATTAATTGACTTTTAATTTACCGAGAAAGCTACTAAGAGCTCTTTTACCACAGAAGTAGTTTAAATTTATCAATAAAATATGTTGAAACACGATAAGGGTAACACAGCATGAGCACGCAACATCTATATCGCGATAATGGCAAGTTTAATCCGTTTAAATGTAGATGCGTGGAGAGGCATTATGACCGCGTTGAAAACTCTCGAAACGAGCAAGGTGTTACATACGTAATCCCCACGAGTGGCCCGCCATCACGTCACCTCGCCAAACCCTCGCTAGCTTTATGACACACTTGCATAAACGAAAAATCAACAAAGACTAATTTTAACTGTTAACAGATTAAGCCGATGTTCAAATGTTTCGAACATTAATAACGTCATAATTTTGTTACGCTCGAGTGTGCTACGCCACACCATATGAAATAAGTTTGCCAGATACCCATTAAAGTTATCCTTTAAGTTGAACAAGCAAGTTATCTAAAGCTGTATTCATTATATGATGGTTCATAATTAAAAGATACAGTGGTTTACTCACATGAGTATAACTCTGGTTGGAACCGAAACTAGTCGGCCAATCTCGATAAATACGCATCGTTGCATATTTTAACTCTATTTTTTTAATCAGACTTTAATTACAAAGGCAATAAGATGATATTTTTAATATGGTTTAATGCGGTACTTACAATTTTTCACGTTGATATCGCCGTTTCAAACTCCATCACATATCACGACACTACATAATGGTTTATGTACACGTCACCATGATTTATACCACTTAACCCCATCCAATATCCCCTTTGTAAAATAATAATTCCAACCCTTTCACTCTCGAAAGGGCACGCCCTATGTAAAGTTGCTCCGCGTAGATGATGCAACGGATTTATTTATACCCTAACCCTTTCACCCAATCAGAATGCGTTATGTTGGTAAAAAAACGAGTGATGGTAAAAAACTTAAAAGACGGCGCGAGGCGGCGCGCGCGCGGCTTCGGTAGGGGCCTAATAATAACCCTTTCGCGGTGGTAGGGTTAACAGCCAATCCGGTGTAAGGCGGGGCTCATCTCTGAATTAACTCGACGCGGTTTTATTTTGAACAACCTCGAAGCTTTTGATTAGGATCCATGCGTTCGTTTTTTGTTCGGTATCGGATTACATCATGAGACCAATAACCGGTTCAAGTTTATGTTTAGAGAGCTGTAACGCTGTAGCTTTTTATAATTTAACTGTTTAGTTTGATATTAATTTCAGAATATAAAAAAGCCTAAACATGTGTGTGTCTACTCATATTTTTCGGTGTTAGAGTGCGCGCCAATGTTTTAAGGACAGCAATAAATATCAGAAGTGTACTTATGTTGAACTACACTGTTCAGTGATTAGTTTCAAATTCCACAAAAAAAATGTGTAAGTGTAGTTAACATATGAATTAATTGAGTAAGTTTATTGATATTATCATGATGTCCAAGCGACAATCATGATAATTTTTTGACTTGCTTGAATCATGTTAGTCATTTAACATTTTCCACCAATTAAACATTCAAGTATGGAGTCAGCTTTACAGTACAGATATATGCAGGAATAATATATTTGTGTAGGCCACACCTACAGTGTTTGTGGCATAAGGACGCGTTGTAAAGGCAATGACAGCGGTGTATCGTGCTGGTATCAAATGCTCCCGCATGCCGCGACCACAAATGAATTAAGTACAGTCACCCTCTCCCATCAATTGAGAACAACCGGCCATATTACTTCGGTACAGTGGTAAAGAGAAGTGGTTACTTAATTTAAAATATTCCTGAATTTTAGATTCACAATCAAGCATCGCAGTCGGTAGAGCTAATTATCGTTTTCAGAAACACTGCATTATTTACAACTATTCTACTGTGGCTGAACCTTGCAAAATGAAACCACGTTAAATAAGTCGTTGCTCATATCACAGGACGATTTGATTTTAAAGAGTCTTGCATATTTTTTTACTAATATAAAATAATAACGCATCTTAGCTAACCGCGTCTAGTTTCCTGAAAAAATGTCCATCAATGTATTGTAAAATTACTATCTCGAAGTTAGTACTTATTTTGTGCACAACTGTACATACAATTTGTGAACACATATTTACAAATTATCACTTATTCCGTTTATGGAGATATATATTATCATTGAAACGATATCCTTGTTAATGCTTTTAATAAAAGTTGAATTTGAATTTTTAATCCGATCCATTTGCTTAATGGCAGGCAATTAATACGGGGACCTTCACAAATACTGTTATCAGAATTATAACAAATTTAAATAAAAAGAGATACCTTTAGATGTAGGCAGAGGTGCCGCATGGCCGGGTTCACACGACATGAACGGTAATGAAAGGGGGATTATTCACCAAATTACCTTAATATGTCCCAAACAATGTCCGGCAACTTGATTGAATTAAAATTGTTACAAAAGCTGGTGCCAACATAAACTACAGTGAATAAGTAATGTATTGGCGACACGTCATGCTACTCCCAAACCAACAATAACTCCGTGGCATGGGAAGCATAAATTGTCCCCTATGAGTGCAGACCAATTACTACTAAGTTTTGGACGAATTTTCCTTTTTTTGTAAATAATCGGGTAATGAGGTGCCTTTTAAAACGTCATAAAGTGGTGTAGAAAAAGCGCAGTGATAGGGGCGTATTCACACGACGCCGCGCATGAGGGCGATTGTTTCACTTCTAATTGGTTAAGTAGAACGACCTAATTGCCGCTGGACACGACACCTACTTCCCACTGCCTAATTGCCTCTCCCGCGATTATTTAATTAACATAATAAACATCCATGATCTAAAGCACCCTTTCGGTTTAACAAAAGGAAATACATTTTTTCAAAGATAGCCAGGTTACCGAAATTCAATTGCAAATTCAAGGTTGTTGATGTGATTCATGCATCATAACCATTCAAATGAGTTATGTTACCTTCTAAAAAGGTACTTGTCCGGAACCGTCTCCACACGCAGGCTACTTACATTCATTCACATACACAACATGCACAGTTATACACAGCGAGATATACATTAAGGTACAGAAGTTTTACATCTGTATGTAAAACATGATAATAGTTTTTAAACACCATTATTCATCGTTATTACTATAAACAACAGTAATCGTTCGTGTAAACAAATTAGGCATAAACGAATGATAGACGCGCGGGTTTACGTCGACGGTAGGCCAGTTTATCACTGTTGTAATCCGACGCGCATTAGTCAAATTAACACGGCATAAAGTTTGGCGTGCCCAGTGATTAGTTAGCGGACGCCGCGGGTGCGACTCTGCCTAATTGACCTAAAAGTACTGGACACGAATCGGTCGAAATTGCGTTTTACAAGCCACAAGGGCTGCCCACCCCGCTACGCTGTTTTATTACATTTCCTGAGGATTATATCCGTTACCGAATTGAAAAAACAAACAAGTTTTATATGATATTACTGTGTACCTTTATTACTATAAAAACTATATGAGTCTCATAGGTATGATTAAACTACAATATCAGGAAGTGATTAGAGTGAGCACGGGCATAGTATCAACTAGTTGTTATTGTATCTCGAACAGCTCCCGTAACACGCATAACGTTATCAAGTATCGTAAACGTCTAACAAAGGTATAATAACAGTTGGTGTAATCTTATCAGCGGGGTGTAGAACAGGCTTGGCGCGGCGTCGCGGTAGTAGCCCTGCGGAGCGCGGCATGGTAATGTGCTGGATTGATAGGCCCGCGCCCACTAACCCTAATCAAATTAATGGCAACTGAATTCTGATTAACGCCAGTGGACGCGCAATACATTTCCATAGCGCGCTTACCGCGGAGTGGCGGCCCGGGCGTGGCGGATTTATCGCACCTTTTAGCCCATTCAAATAGCTATCAGTGGAATACGACCGTTTTATACATCGCTATTATAGTAATTGATAACTTTGAATCAGGCTTTGGATTTTTTGTGTTTTCGGATTTGTGATTGTAACTAAGCTTATTTATTGCATGTATAGTTATATGTGAGCTTAATTCCTAATAGGTTGTCCATCCTTAATTAACTAGGAACTAACGACACACGGATACCTAACTGTATTAAACATTTTGTACACTACATTTGAATAGGATTCATTAAAAATATCCGTATAATGCTAATGAGAGTAGATTGTATAGACTTTGTGTACAGTTTAAAATATAGCTCTAAAATATTTTAAATAACATCAAGTTTTAAATCTTGTTAGTAATTCCAGAAGTGAGTAAATCCATGAAGTCCCAGCACAAGCCGCGCGGCTTGCGGCTCGCGGCGTCTGATGGCGGCTGTCACGTCGTGAACTTTGCTTCTCTAAACTTTGTTTGACATAATTAAAATCCATCTCGGGCGAACGTCACGCGGACACATCCGACGTGTAATTTTCCTTTCAAAGAGAACTTCCGTTTTAGCTCCTCCCCCTCCTAATGAAAGATTACTTTCCTCCGCCTAAAAAGGCTTTTAAGCAACGCCAACGAAATGACTGAAGTTTTATACTTTAATGACTTAGTGCAAAATTTGCCGATTCCCGAAGAAATTTTAAACTTAGATTAAGATTTCGATGTTTGAAACTGCGAGATGTTTTTGAGAGACTTTTCCAAAGCTTACTCTGAGAGTATGAATTTTAAGCAATCTAGTCTAATTGCTTTTTAATTGCTTTTTATGAATAAGTGTCTCGCGACAAATATTAAAAGACGTTTGCTTAAAATTACTTATTGTAATGAGAGACAAACAAGAAAATACTTCGGTTTGTTGTAATAGCTATGCATTTATAATATTGAATGTTAAGAAAACAGCCCGTAGACCTTAGTAGTATACCTAAGTTATACGGCATACTATATTGAATTATTGGTCCATAGCCACCGAGGGTACAGTATAGATCACTAAGTAAGTCTTAGTAAAATTTGCAAGTTAAAGAGCAAATAAGATCAATTTACAAAGCAACAAGGAAAAGGAGTGTCGCTAGTCGTCTTGTAAGAACAATAACAGGCGAACACAGAAGCATAACGAGAGCGCGGTGGTCCACGGTCGTACTTATTAATTGCTGGCTCCCTTTGCGTGGCCGCACGGAGGGCGCAAAAACGCGTCCTCCCGAGCCCTGTCAGCGAGGGAAAAAATCAGTGAGCGATCGTCCCCTCGCGGCCGAGTCCATCATATTGATTGAGGGAGGGACCACCATTGGTCAGCGTCCCCCGCGCCCGTTCATTTATTATAGACACTGTGATGCTGCTTGCCGGACCACGCACGACATGAGCCCCGCGCTTACTTTCTTGCCAATTCATTGTAATGCATCCTTGTTTTTTCTTCTTCCCTCAAATAAAACACGCTTTCCTCATACATTATGGACATTCGATACACAATATTTTTGATAAAACGAAATAATACATTTCGTCTATAAAAATGCTAAAATCGAATTTCCAAATACACTTCAAAAACAAAACCTCCACCATTACAAACGACCTTAATTTTTCGTCGCAGATAGATTGATACAAATTACGCAGAGCTACCTACGTAAGCAACTTTTAAATGGACTCCAAAGAAATCGTTTAAGAGATAAGTTAAACTTGACACGGGTAAGCAAAGTTGACTCCCAACAGAATTACAATCTTTATGATAAAATTTTTACATTAGAATGTCAGTTGGAAGCCGTCATCGAGGACGATAACGAGACAAGTAAGATCTGAAGAGTCCCGGAGCTCGGGCCTGAATCTCGCCGGAAACGAACTGTGACCGCGGCTCTATTACAATCGCAGAAAAAATAAAAGCGTCGGGGGTGAAGGGAAAGTTTTATTCTCCTTAAAATATGTAGAGAAAGTGAAAAGTAAGAGAGGGTGGCTGTGGGAGGCGGGCGCCGCCGCCGCAGCGGTCAGCGGGGATGATGGATCACCGCGCTCCGTGCCAACGCCGACCTTCTCTTCGGTTCTCAATTACACCAACACATAACAACTCATTTTGGATGTTATGTTTGCTTATATTTTTATCGCATAGCGTAGGTATCCGATATTGATAGATCAGATACACATTTATTATGTAACATGCATATGTGGAACTTCCTTTAAGTTAACAAATAAAACTCTTTTACAGAAATATCTCGGTAAAAAGTTGTCGGTATAGAAGAATCAACCTATTTTAAATAAACACAGTCGAGTGCTATCTCGTCTTTGGCTATTAGTTACATGTTTTAACCTTTCAGATACTTTTAACTGCCATGCTTGATCAACTCGTAATAACCAAGCCCCGCATCCTAGTAGAGTACATTCGAAACTTGCGTGACATTGCGAACAGTGAGGGGACTTAACCTCTTTCACACAATAAGAGTGAAGTTTGTGCATCGTGTGAGCGTGTGTGTCGTATGTGTCGTGCGAGCCGTGTGTGGGGTTGTGATGCGGTAGCCGGGCCGGTGGGCGCCCCCGCCCTGCCCGTTGCTAGGCAACCGTTTGTTTTCGCGCCGACACTGGGCGGGATAGAAGGGGTAGGCTCATGATTGATCAGCCTATCCCGCCACCGAATGCCTACAGCTACATATTTTCTTGCGGATAACAAGATCTTGTATTTCTACAGAGTTTATCGTAAAATTGGTACGATGTCACAAAAGAAAAAATATAAAGATTAAAATCGTTATTTTACGAGACTAGGACATATTGTGTTAAAATCATCATTCAAAAGACTTACACAATTGAATTCTTTCTTGTAATTATGTTTTATTTAAATTAGTTTATTTTATATGGCAAAATCATTACTTGTAACACTTATTATTGAGGTTGGTATATCAAACAAAACCAAAGTAATAACACCAACATTATTCGCCACATATTGACAAAGACATATGCTATAATTAGAACTCATTGGAAAGTAACCTTTTGGTCACACTACAGATTGCTGAATCGAACAAATTCATCTTCATAAAATAACACATGACAGAACCTAACAGAGGCTTACACGAGCCGGCTCTCAATTATAATTATCTAAAGGGACTCAGTGGGACCTTGGCAGTAACACTTATAATTATTTTACTACTACCTAATTAACTACCTTCTCGGTAACCAAACTATTTTGGACTGCATTATTATTAAACTGCTTTTTCATGTTTTTTTTTTGTTTATGTGAAACACGCACTTCGAGAGAGGCAGTGTTGAAAACGTAATGCAAATATAAGGTATCGAGATCATTGTTTTGATAGAAAAAGATATCAACAGCTGTTTTTTTGTTGAACGAGGAAAAGCTGACCTTTCAAAGTTAATAAAATAGAGATGAGAACAAGCATCATGTTTCATTAACTACTGATTAGATTATGTTATATTATTTAAGAAAATTTCTCTATTCACGCCGCAAAAATAAGTAGCCTCTTTTTAACTAATTATTTCAGGCTTTATTTGACAAGAAAGTATCTAGATTAAAAATATTACAACGATCTTAGTCTATCTTAGTTTCTATTATCAATGCAAAAATAACTTTATCATTAAAACACCACTAAATCTGGTCCAGACAACCATTACGCTCACATAAACGACTCGACCAAATATATATGACGCTATGGCATGCTCTTTATGCTTTTCTTTTAAAACAATAAATGCTACTTCATAATACAGTTAACAAAAGAACAACAAAAAAATTAAGGCATGTTTTATGCGTCATATTTTTGCTAATTTAGTTCCAGTGTCGTTTTAAGGGAACACGGCAATATCATTTGAAAACTGCTCCTTTTCAAAATGACTTCTCTTTGTGTTTTCTGTTACATTTTTTGTTTAACAAAAGGATTTTTGCCAATATTCAAATTCGCAGAAGAGCGACGTCCACTGTTTGCATAACCGTTTGACGATGCACAAACTGTTTGTTCTCCTATTATGCAAAACAACTGTTGATAAAAACTGTTACTCCCACGTCTGGACATTTACTTGGAAACTTATCGCCCAGTTACGAAAAAACCTTATAATTGTAGTTTGAATTATACAATATGAATTCGGAAAGAAAAAACTCGACTCACCCCGTAATTATTGGTCCGAAGTCAAAGGAGATAATTGTAGTAAAATTAATTTATATTACTCGTTGGCTCAAAAAGAAGGGAAAAGTAATAAGGTGTAATTACAAGGCGCCTAATTGCGGCACTTGACATCCTTTTGCTATAAAACTACTTCTCTAATAGAATTTAATGATAGGGTTACTTTGGGCATGGGCTAGTAGCTGACGACAATTTTTTTAGCTTAAAACAAGAAATAGTAACTCTGGTTTCGTAATCTTAACCTATATTCCGTATTAAGATATCTTACTTCTGCACTTACGATCATCTCACCATAAGGGAGTAATTATGCGTCCCAATAGATGTTAGAGGTATTTTCGTCAACATCAGTGAACGCTTTGAAACAAAGAGTCTTAAAATACCATTATAATACAAGTTAATCACAGAAAAAAATGTAATAAAGCGGACATATTTCCATGCATATCTTATCAAGGAATTCCTCCCGTAGGTGCCGGCCGGGGCGCGGGGAGGGCGCGGGGCGCGGGCGGGGCCGCCGGACGCGTGCCGCTCCAAATTACTGCTATTATTTTATAATCCCTCCTAGTTACGTTTTGAATATTAATGACATTCCACAGTTTTCGTCCCAACGATCCATTCTCAGCAAATTTCTTTGTACGTCACGTGCTTCCGCCTAGACCTTGTTATTCTTAAATACTTTCATTAAACGAACACGTTTTGCTTCTGCTATTTTACTTTAAGCTAAACTTGAAATTACCTATTTGACGAACTACTACTAAAACGATTATGATCTATCTAAGACGTTTTTTAACCTTGATGAATTAAGATTCACACAGCCCGGCTTCGCTTGATGACCACCCCAAGAACGTCTAATTGATAAAACCCCTTGACTGTAGCGAGAATGATATTATCTGCCTATACACGCAACGGTCTGTTAAATTATGCTAACAAAGTTATAAATGAACATCCACAATGATTGGGCGCTAGGCCCGCGGGTGAACTGACTAATTAATACATTCACCTACCGCGTTTCAACTGAACTTCAAAAAAACCTGACCCTAACGGCTGCAATAAGGTGAATTTAACTTTTTATTGAGTTTTATAAAAACGCAGCACACGCGCCTTCGAAATCCGATTAAAAAAGGGGTAGACACACGTCTTTAGAAAAAACTCTGGATCATATTATAACCCTAATTCGAAAGGATACTGATAGAGCTATTTGAACGCCGTTAACGTCCGAACACGGCGATTGTTTCGATATCAATTAATTGGATCGTGTTTAATCGATAATCTTTTTGAGGAGCAATGTGTCTCTACATCTGCCTTCACCTTAACATGGTAAAATATTTTTTAACATTTACAATTTTCTCGATTTAATCAATTCATTTTTGTTGCCTTATATCGTAATAAAATGTAGTTCAAATATGTAACGCAAAGTTGAATTATATCGCGAATGTTACAACTATATAGAAGAATAACAGAAGGATATTATAAGAAAATTATTAATTTACGAATATTGCGCAAAAACGTGTCTTTATAACAGTTATTTACAGTCCACTTAAAATATAACCATGGTATAAGGAGAGGTCCACCGCGGCCGTCATTTTCTACTGTTTACAAAAAACGAACTCTTTTTTGTTGGGTTACATTAACGCAATATGTTGTTTTATCAAATTCAATAATCCTGGACCAACAGGTGTCGAACTAAAAAACTAACCGTGTCCACAGAAAGTTGTTATGGTGCCTCAACTGTCGCACCTATCTGATATATTTTTTTCGAACGTAAAAAACTAACCTGTTACGATATTTGTAACCGTTATTAATATTCACTTATAATAAAGTAACAATGTAAACAGTCGAACGTTTGTCCGTCTGTTGTTTAAACAAAAATATGAAAATTGAAACTTTTCCTTCAGGAAATGCCAAAATGTTTTTGCAATCTGAAACGCTCACGCACGGCCCAAAAATATTACTTAACACATACGATGGTTCAAGTCATCATCGTCGTTTAATATCCAAATTGGCAGATTAGTATTGCACGCACAAAACCACAAAGATTGGTATCTTTCTAATGGTATCTAATATCTTAACAAACCATTAACAAAGTCGCAGTAAAAGCTAACCTCAGACGATCAGTTTTTTGTCTACGCGTGTCACGGAAAAAAAGGGTTGAATAAAGAAATATTTGAAAGTGAAACTTTACGCTCACCTGATGCATATATGCACGTTTTTTGAAGTTTTTATGAGTGCCATGCTCACATGCTTTAAGTCGGGCTCAATTACGAGCGCGTCCGGGACGCAAGTGCGCGCGCGCACAAAAAACACCCAACAAAAGGGTTGGGGAAGAGTTGTAAAGGAATAATGTCCGTGTAAACATCGTGTAATTGCACACAACAGGTAAAAGGGTTCGCTTTAATACTACTTGTCTATGAACGGTTTGTTAGAGCTTGTTATATTGTCATATTTATGGTATCTAACCACAACACACAAATTCAGGATGAATCCGTTAGGTTTTTTTAACCTAATAATTTTGTTTCATTAGCTGATATGGACAAAGTGTCGAAAGATTAACTTGATTCTTCTTATTGTTGTTCAGCACTGTACCACAAAGCAAAGGTATTATGCAAAATTTTGCCAAGCGATATAATGCATGGCTGAAGCTAAGCAAACACCTAATAAATGTAACTCCTAGCCTGTAGTGCCTATATACGTAGGTACAGAACAAAATGTCTAAACCATTTAATTGTTGTCATTTTTTGATGTCAGAAGATGTCTGTAAAGTTAATATAATTTTAGCTCTGACTGCGTAGGTGTTGACTAAAGTTCTCGTTTCTTAATTGCCCCCAATTGAATGAAAATTAATAAGGGTCATTAAACAATAAATAAACAATTGTTTTCTCTTACGTTATTTCAAGATTCAACAAATACAGTCCCAACGCGTACATGAAATCCTAAATCACATTCCCAGTCATTCCCTCTATTAGCGGTTTCAAGGGCCATTATAGTAATTCGGTGTGTCTATAAGTAGTATATTATTGGGCATTCTGTCCCACTCCTTCGCTCATGCATGCGCATTCGCGTCGTGGGACAGAATGCCCAATAGGTTATGAGCGACACATATCATGGAATAGAACGCCTAATGGTGGCTGGTCGGTGCGCTCGGCGGGTGCGCCTCGCAGCCGATAGTGGTAGAGTATGTTCAATATCCGATAATCGACTCGATCCATTTAGTCGAGTATTCTCACAGGCTTACCATGTGTAATTTGTGATTCGATTGATCAAAAAAGTTTATAAGTGAAGGCTATGAACGTATTTTACCATTCTTAGACATGAAGTTTATTAAACAACCCCAATCATTGAATGTAAACACTATCTGTGATGATATTCCCAAGACTCATGCTCGTCATAGTGAATTATTACCTAACATAGTACGTTGTATAATTTGTGGTCCGTCAAATTGTGGAAAAACAAATTTGCTCATTGGTCTTCTTATCCATGAAAATGGTTTAAAATTTCAAAATGTTTACGTTTATTCAAAAACTTTGCACCAACTTAAGTATAGATTTCTGGAAAGTGTTTTACAACGAGTTCCAGGTATTTCATTTCAGAAATATCATGGAAATGAAGACGTTTTAAGTGTTCAGGATGCTAAACCGAACTCTGTCATAATATTTGATGACGTTGCATGTGAAAATCAAAGTAACATGCGAGATTACTTTGCAATGGGTCGACACAAAAATATCGATTGTTTTTATCTCAATCAAACGTATAGTAAAGTGCCAAAACAGTTAGTAAGAGACAACGCTAACCTTATCGTACTATTTAAGCAGGATGATATTAATCTGAAGCATATATATGAAGAACACGTTAATACAGATATGACTTGGGCTCAGTTTCGTGAAATGTGTTCTAAAATTTGGAGTGAACCTTACAACTTTCTGGTAATAAATAAAGATTGCCCTAAAAATAATGGATGTTATAGAAATAAGTTTGACACATTTGTCGTCTTTGAATAAGAAAATGATATATATTTAAGACTCCTGACATTGTTACCTTATTACTCCTTTAACAACTCTTATGAGATAACTATACATTTATCAACGATGGAAAAATCATTGAAAAGACAAATAGTAGATGCTTCAGCGGCTGTAAAGAAAAAAGTACGCGCCATGAGAGAGCTTGAGATTGGCAATAAGCAAGCATTAGAAACGGTTTTTAAACCTATAACCGAATCACTTAATTTAATAACCAACACCAGTAATGAAACTACTTCTAATGAAAATGGAAAAATCCTGGAAAACAGTCATACATTAAACAATGAAGCCTCTAGTAGCAGAAAGTACGAAGAAAGCAGTGATGAAAATGAAATCGACAGTGAATCTTCATTTCAATCCATGGGTGATAAGAACGAAGAATGCGATACATCATCTTGGTCCCTATCTCCTGAAGCACTACATGATGTACCATTCGGTGTTCGGATAGAGCGTGGAAAACTTATGTTAGGTTCAGCTAGCATTACGATTGGTGACGATTTTGTTACAGTCGCAGGTCGCAAATATCGTAATACACCCGGTTTGAAACAGTTGCTGCTAAAAAAAGATGTAGACTTGAGTATAGTGACAGATAATGATATGCAACATTACAAGTCCATGCTGCTCGATACAAATGCACATCGTCGAGATTTTGAACCAAACAAACCCATCAAAAGTAGCAAAGGACAAAAATATTTGCAAATTATTAAACCTCTTTTCAAATTACAAAGTACAAATCAGATCTATAATCAACCAAAGGGAAATGGACTACCCTTGACAAAAGTGTGGAGAAAAAACGTAGACTATGTTTATTGGGACAATCCAAACGAACTAGTGGATAGATTAAAACTTTTGATTGCTTCACGAGACGCTGGCAACACTGGGCTGGACAATGAAATAATCTCCATCATTGAAGAATTACGTGAAAGTAAGGTTATCAGTTAATAAATATCTTCCATCCTCTGCATACGTTTCATTTTACTGTTAACCCTTCAATAAAAAGCATACTAATACTACTACATTTAAAATGAATATAGACAAATTTGGTCATTATATTCATAAAAGAATGCGATTGACAGAATTATTCGAGAGTAATGATAATTCATTGACAAAAACAGAAAATGGTGAATTTGATTTGAAAGCTGCAACGTTAAGAGGTGTCAGAACTCCTGTAGAGCCAGATGACGCTGTAAATAAGGTCTATGTCGATCAATTCATAACAAAAATAACAAAAGATTTACATAAAGCCATGCTGTTAATGCAAGCTCGAATTATGGACGATGTACAAAATACTTTAAAAGCGAAGATATATGAAGTTTCCATTCATTTAGAAGATAAGTTTTACACAAAAACAGCTGTAGATAACTTATTAGCACCTAAAAAGTCAACATAATGTCCAAACAAGAAATTGTAAATGAAATCCATAAAGCAGCGAGAAAAAATTTTAATCGACGATCTGTCATTTTAAAAGGGATTGATGATTTGTGGCAAGCCGATTTAATGGACATGCAAAATTTAAGAAAATACAACAAAGGTTACAATTACATATTATTGGTGATTGATTGTTTCTCAAAATACGCCTGGGCAGAACCGCTCAAATCGAAAAATAAAATTGATGTTACTACTGCATTTGAGAACATACTCAATAAAAGTCAACGCAAACCAGTTAATTTACAAACAGATTCAGGAACAGAGTTTTATAATACATCATTCCAAATGCTCATGAAAAGGTTTAATATTAACCATTACTCGACCTTTTCTACAAAGAAAGCTTCAATTGTAGAGCGTTTGATAAAAACTATTAAAAATAAATTGTATAAGTGTTTTAGTATGAACGGAAACTACAAGTGGTATGTAACGGTGTTACAAGATACGTTGAAAATGTATAACAACACAAAGCACCGTACTATTAAATGCAAACCTGTTGAAGTAAATAAATGCAATGAATTAAACGTAAAAGACAATATAAAAAGAACACATAAGCACATATCTTTTCGTTGCGTACCAAAGTTCAAAGTTGGTGACAGTGTTCGCATTAGTAAATACAAGCATGTTTTTAAAAAGGGATATACTCCTAATTGGTCAACTGAAATATTTACCATAAAAAAAGTTAACAATACCACACCCACAACGTATCACATAGAAGATCAACGAAAACAAGCTATTTTAGGAACTTTTTATGAACCGGAACTTCAAAAAACATATTTCCCAAGCGTTTATTTGATAGAAAAAGTTTTAAAAAGAAAAGGAAATAAATTGTTTGTGAAATGGTTAGGTTTAAATAACGCAGAAAATAGTTGGATCAACAGAGCTGCGATTGTGAATTGATAAAAAGTAGATATCAAATCATTCATATAAACATTATTATTTCTTACATGTCTTTCATTTTGCTTTGAACGATGCAAGGTGGTGGACTAGTAAATAGTGTGATTAATAATTTACCCTTTGAACTTCATTTGCCTGGTTACAATTATTGTGGACCGGGTACTAAACTTCAAAAACGTTTACTACGTGGAGATCGAGGCGTAAACAAGTTAGACGAAGCTTGTATGCATCACGATATTGCATATCAGAACCATACAGATTTACCTAATCGACACAAAGCCGATTTACAACTGTTAAACATGGCTAAACAAAGACTTAGGTCTAAAGATGCAGGAAAAGGGGAAAAACTTAGCTCATGGTTAGTGAGCAAAGTCATGAAAGCCAAAATAAAGTCTGGTGCAGGAATTAAAACGTTTAACAGCTTTGTGTCGAAAATAAGATCAAAAATTAGAAAACTAAAACACAAGGACAGTAAGGCTCTTATAAACGCCGCTTACTTGGCTGCAAGAAAAATATTTCCTTGCATACAGAAAGTACGAGTTCCTCGGGTCATACCCATACCGAAAACTGGTGGAGTTCTGCCTTTGATCCCAATTTTTGCTGGTTTATCGGCATTAGGATCTTTAGCGGGTGGTGCTGCTGGTATCGCGAAAACTGTTAACGATTATAGAACAGCTCAAAAAAATTTACAAGAAACTGAACGACACAATAAAACTATGGAAGCATTAGCTATAGGAAAAGGGTTGTACATTAAACCACATAAAAATGGTACAGGTTTATTTATAAATTCATCAAAAAACTGATAAGAGAGCTACCTAATCGGCCATTAACTGATATTGATATCAAAAAGCACGCACGCGACTTGCCATACTTTCGAGGAGTTTACATGAAAGATCAGCTACCGAGAAAACCAAACCAGGTTGAATGTGCTATTGTGAATTTGGACAATTCAAAAAATGAAGGAACGCATTGGGTAGCTTATGTTAAATTTAATAATTATTGTGAATATTTTGACAGCTTTGGTGATTTAAAACCGCCTCTCGAATTGATACGGTACTTAAAAAACTATAATATTTTTTATAACTACACAAGATACCAAAAATTCAATTCTGTGAATTGTGGACACTTATGTTTAGAATATCTAAGGAATTTTTGGAAAAATAAACGTGTATAAATTAATATGTTATTCTTTCATTTTTATCATTCTCAAGATGTCCCTCACTTTGTCAATAACTGGAAACTCATCAGATTTGTCTACATACTATCCAAACACGTTACAATTAAACGGTCAGTACGAATGCGCATTATTGCATTTCTCAACGTTTAATTCTATTCCAAATATTGATAAAAAGAACAATAAGTTCTACTATGGATCCGAGGAAGTAATTGAAATACCCGAAGGAACTTATGAACTTCAAGATATTAGTGATTATATTAAATCCAAAATACAAAATGCATCGATAAAACTACGATGCAATAACAATACTCTAAAAACTACAATACTCTGTTCAAAAGATATAAACTTCGATAAGGAAGACACTTTTCGAAATCTACTAGGGTATGATAAGCAGATCTTGAAAGCTAATAAATTGCATGTCTCACAGTTCCCAGTTAACATTTTACCAACAACCGTGATCAGGATTGAATGTGATATTGTCAGTGGTTCGTACATAAACGGAGAGCCCAGTCACATTATCCACGAATTTGCACTCAACGTGCCACCAGGATATAGAATCATAGAAATTCCTAAAAACGCAATATACTTTCCAATTAACCAAAACAACATAAGCTGCATACATATACGGTTACTGGACATAAACAATCAACTGATAAATTTACGCGGTGAAGAAGTACAGCTGTATTTACATCTAAGAAGAAAAAATGATTGACTATAATAAATATATATATCAACCAGAAAAAGTCCTCAGTTTACATCAAGCTCCCAGTCATATAAGATCTAGCTCGAGGAAAATAATAAAATTAACAAGAGAAAATAAAGCATTTCTTAAAGCAATCGGTTTACTAAAATGAATATCTTAGATGTTTTATCCGCACCAACCTACGACAATACTGTTGAAGGCATCGAATACCATTCATATAAACCGTACGTGACTAGTTTTAACAGGAATGACGAGATACGCATACCTATCAACCAACAGGACTTGTATGTACTACCGTCAGCAAGCACTTTGTATTTGGAAGGAACCATAGTTGTTAATAAAAAGGATTCAAAAGAAGCCGCGAGCAGTGTTCATTTTACTAATAATGCTCTACTCTATCTTTTCCAAGATATAAGGTACGAATTAAATGGCGTGGAGATTGATAAAATAAAAAATGCGGGAGTTACTACCACCATGAAATCATTAATATCGATGAATGAAAGTGAATCAAAGCTATCTCACGCATGGGGCTGGAACATTGATGGTATAAAAAATATTAATGGAGGTAATTTTTCCGTTTCTATACCACTATGTAACATACTTGGTTTTGCTGAAGATTTTAAGAAAATTGTTATAAATAGTAGACATGAACTGATATTGCTAAGAAGTAACACGAACTTAAATGCAGTGAAACTGAATACTGGTGAAGTAATTGACGACATAAAGATCAATAAAATTATATGGCGTGTACCGCATGTTAAAGTATCGGACAAAGAAAAAATAAGTTTGTTAAAATTGTTAGAAAAAGATCGACCTCTTCAGATGATATTTAGAAATTGGGATTTATACGAATACCCAGCTCTACCAAAAACTACGAAACACACCTGGTCTATAAAAACTTCATCGCAAATAGAGAAACCAAGATACGTAATTATTGGTTTACAAACAAACAGAAAAAATAATTCAAGTTCTGATATGTCACAGTTTGATCACTGTCACGTTCGGGATGTTAAAGTATATCTAAATTCGACTTACTTCCCGTATGAAAACCTTAATATTAGTTTCGCGAATAATAGAATCGCTTTATTATATGAGCAATACATCCGATTTCAACAGTCTTATTACGGACGCCGTTCGGAGCCATTATTAAGCCAGAAACAATTTAGAGATATAGCACCACTATTTATAATCGATTGCTCTAGACAAGCGGACAACGTAAAAACAGGCCCTGTTGTCGATGTGAGAGTAGAAATTGAGTGCGAAGCGGAGATACCAGACCAAACTTCAGCATATTGTCTCATATTGAACGATTGTATCATTGAATACAAACCCTTAAGTAATACTGTGAGAAAAATATCATGAATCCAAATACTATCATAATAGATGTTCAAGGTTTTAAAGATCTTTATAACAATTTCATAATAAAGGAATTGGCTTTTGCTACTCGAGAATATACTCAAACATTTTTAGTAAAACCTCCATACTTGTTTAAATATTTGACAAGCGACGAAAAGAGACAAGTTAAATGGTTGGAAAGGCATAAAGGTATTTATTGGAACGAGGGATACATTGACTACAGAGAGTTTAAACGAATAATTGTTCCATATCTAGAAAATAAGGAAATTATTGTAAATGGCTTTGAAAAGATAAAGTGGATAAATGATCTTTGTGAGGATTGTGTGGTATCAGACCTTGGAACAACACATTGTATCAATTTCTCAGAGCTGTATAAAAAATATTGTGTTGGTCAATCTAATTTTAATTGTAATATACATGCAAAACATTGTGCACTTAAAAATGTGTTATGTATAAAAAAGTATTTAGAATGGTAAAATGTGTACCTACTCATTAAGTAAATAGTTTTGTAAATAAAAACTAATTTTAATTGTAGTGTACACACTAAACTATGTGCTCTAAAAAATGTGTTATGTTTGAAAAAGTATTTGGAGTGGTAATTAAATGTATTATTTAAGATATATTTTTTAAATAAAACAACTTTTATTTATAATTGTATTTTTAATTCAAATTATACATCGTATACAAATTACAAAATTAAATTGAAACGAATAACCAATATAAATAAGATTAATAAAAAACTGAATATAATTCTAGATCGATATCATCAAAAATCACTGTCTATTAAAGATTTAGAGATCTTTTTAACTAATGATTCTGTTTCATCCATAACACTGTCCATGGCATCCCTGACAATATACTGAGCACTTATCACAACATTCTCGTTTTCACTATCGCTGTCATTTGTTTGAGAACTATTGTTGTTGCAGAGATCAATAACAGCAATTTTGATTAACTTAAGACCTCGTCGTTGTAATCGGCTGACAACAAAAGATTTCGTGGCATTCTGTTTTTTTAAAGTTTCTCTGCGACGCAGCTTCTGTTTTTTTTCTTTGGTTTTACATTGTTCTGGTTCAGTGCGACACAGCTCAGAGAATCCTTCGTAAGGATCCTGAGCATACTGGCTAAACACAATTTCTGAGTCAGATATCTGAAACAAGAAGATACGCAAAAATAAATAATCAATACTGGTGTACATAATCCACTAGTAGGTTAACGTTAGAATACAATATCTAACTTACCGTTGACATGATGATGTATAATGTCACATATACTATATTATAGTAATAGTCTGTAAATAATAAAAACGCAACCAACAATCAACTTTATATAAGGCTTTAAAATTGTTAGCTTTGCATTTATTTGGGTCTGTATATAAATTGTTTGAAAACCACTCTTTCGTAAATATACTTAGAGTTCCATATTACATAACGGTTTTAGACTAAAGTATAAACTACAATCTTGCATAATATTTTACTTGCAACATAGCACAAGTGTCTACTCGTCCACTACAAACTTATGTATTATATTGAATCATTGCAATCACAAATATTACAAGACATATGGAAAATAAAACACATGTCAAAAGTACAGGTATTATATATTTAACTCTTCTAATTCAATAAAACAAGTTTGTACTCAACAAAATTTAATTTATACGTATTTACAATCTGTTTTACAAACAAGTATTTTATTTAATAACATATTTGTTTCTATAATATTACAGCTCATTTGTATCTTAAATAATATAACTTATATTATGTACGTTAAATGATAACACATTGAGATAACATCAAGTCAAATAACCTTTTAAGATGGAAGTATGTCCCCACGCTTGGGTTGCAACATTGCATTTGGATATTAAACGTTTATCATCGTTACTTGATAGTGCTATTTTATTCACACTTTGTGTAAATATTTCATGTTTAATTGATTTGAATAAGATATTTTTTCGATGGATTATGTCTCTATTAAATAATACATGCTGATAATTATCAATAGTTAAATCACGGACCACACAAGACTTAATACCTTTTGCTTTCTTAATGACATTGTTCATCGTTTTTATTGAATATAATTTTGACCTTAAACCAACAAATTCGGTAATCAGCTCGCCACCCATTTCGTCTTTAAATAATCCCGGCACTTTTTTATTTATTTGCGGTATCATAAATTTATTATTAATGTTATAGTTGCTAGTATCGAAGTACTGTAAAAAATTATATTTTATATCGTTATAGAAATCATCCGTGTATATAATATATACAAAAGAATCCGTGTCAGTGTAGCATAATTTTACTCTATCGCCGTAAAAAGGTTTAACTATGTTATAATGAAAATGATACATATGTGATTTAGATAGTTCTAATACAGTAAAGCCTATGTATATCGGTTTATCCAATATTAAACGGTCAGGTTTCATTTGTATTGCTACTAAGTTTTCCGATAAAACTGAAGCACTATGAAAATAAGGATTGCTTATGAGTTTTTCAGCACAAGTATATTTTTTGGTTTTATTATTTGGACTATTCCATGAGTTCACTAAATGAACAGTCACCCTTTTTTCTGTATTTTCTAAAGTTTTACCAAAAACGCTATTGTTTAATAACTTAAAGAAATCCTGCTCAAAAACACTTTTTGCGTTTTGTCGTAATTTGGTATTTAATCGATGTACTCCTTTAAATATGCACTTTGTCGAAACGTAATGACTCTATGTATTTTACGTAATAATAAACCATGCTCAAGACATTTCTTTAAGTGTACATAATGAATCACGTATTTATACTTATTGTAGAGATTTGCAATAAGTTTTTCTGTTTTACCGCCCGGGGGTTTACATTTTTCAGCACAGAAAGGTAAGTCGTTGTGTAAATTATGTAACGTTTCAGGGTATAAGAGATCTACTTCAAGTATAAAACCCCATTCCGCGTTATCTCTAATATTTTCTACGACTAACTGATCTATTTCGTGTTGATTTAAAAATCGGAAACCCGAGTGAGGTAAATACTGACACATACTATAGCCGTAAAGATTATTACAGTCTAAATAACTTATAAAACACTGTGGTTCCACTGCATCATACGATGACATATATCTATTATTAGCTTTTGCATAGCGGTGGGAACACATACATAAACCTCCTCTTATACCGCTTTGAATCATCCGCACAATAGATAAGTCTGTTATAAGTTCTAATTTAACTCCCGTCTTTAAAAGCATAGCATCAAACGATAAACTAGGAGCAGTAATATAAAACGCAGGGTCGAGCTTATAATGCACTTTACAAGTTTTTCGAAAATTTTGAAATATGTCCGTAAGTAATAGTACATCAGTCTTTAAATATAAGTCAGTATATTCACCCATTGTTTTTATGCCAAATTTGGTCCATACCGAGTTAGCGTGGTTATAGTCCTCCTGTGAAATATGCTCATTACTTAAGGAATTGAAAAATAAATGTTTCGGTGGTAACGTTTTTTCTTCATAGCAATTCCAATTGCTCATGTAATCGTAAGGATAAATGCCTTTTCGGGTAAGTAAATTAAACTGATCATTTATAGGGAAATGAAAGCGTAAGCTAATAAAATCCTCAATTCGCATAGTCTTTGATAGCTTGTCTAAACTAGTGCCTAAGAAATTAAATGAATCTAAAAATCTAATTTGTACGTATTCATTCTCGTCGATATGTATAAATTTGGAAAATGATATATATTTTTCTTTGGTTCTAGGGATGATATTTAATTTGCCAGGCGTTTCACCTAACTTTTTAATAAAAAGGTGACAGTCGTATCCTGATAAATTATGAAAAAATATTGGTATGAACATAGGTAGCTTATATTGTAAATTACAATGTCGATGAGCTGCACCGCGATATCGACCAGTAATATGACAGTGATCTCTTACTTTATTATTCCATAACAGATTATCGCATATGTGACATTTCCAAGCTTTTTTGTAATCAATTCCGTCTTTCTCAGAAAATATAAGCGAAACATTTTGAGTTAATATGTTATAAATTCTTTTGACGTCTTCAGTAAGGAACTCTATAAATTTCGATACACAATCAATTCCACGATAAGTTTTGAATTCATTAAAATTATCATCGCACGATGAAACAATATTATACGCGAAGGCTGAAGGAACGTGTCGTTGTAAGCGTGACGTGTTAGCGGTGTCCGATTCATGGCCGGAAATCGGTTCGAGTAATGTTTCGAAATCAGCGTAGATTATGAAAGGAATGTCTTGTTTTTTATTATAATTTTTGAATTGTAATAATGTTCCTTTATCAGGCAATACAGTAATAACTCCTGCACACAAATGATTTTCAAAACGTTCTTCACTGGAAAAAAACACTAAACAGGTTTCGCAGAAATATATCTTACTATGATGCTTTGTTATTTGGGTTTTTACGAGGCGTGGTAAATCTTTAATGAGACAATAGTGAGATGAATTCGAATTTTCTAAAAACAGTAAATGAATTTTCTTAGATTTATGATTAATTTTCTCAGATTTGTATAGAGGTCCTGTTATAGTCTTACTACCTCTTAAACCGTAAATATAAATATTTAAAAAAGGATTGTTCCTTTCAAAAGTATCTATATCAGAAAAAGTGATTGGCAATTGGATATCATTTACGTTCAAGACATCGCGGAAATGAGGATACGATGTTATTCTTTCAGGATGTCTATTCGTTGGGTATAAAGCAGCAACTACACACCACAAAAAACAACACTCGTCATTATTTTGAATATTCAAACATGCTTTCTTATTTTTAATGTATTTAGGTAAATCTATAAATTGCGATCCGCTGAGAGGTTGATATTTATTAATATTTATTTCTAGATGTGAATTATTCAAAAACGTCCATCCGCTGTCCCTTTCTTGAAAGTCATCAATTTTTTTTAATATTATCGATACAGCTTTTTCATAGAAAGATTTGAAGTTGTAATTTAAATGAATAATAAAATTTTTTGTTGCAAAAGACTTTAACTCTTGGAGGTCATTTTTAAACATTAAAAAATTAGCGAAATATTCAAAATTAATTTTAACAGAATAATGTTTTTGAAGCGAACTATCAATTAAAGATTTAACTTGATCATTAATAATGTTTAAAAAGCTTTCTGGGTAAATATTTATTTCCGTTTTAGGTGTAGCTATCCGGTAACTTGTAATACGTCCTTTCAAACAGGAATGTATTATTGCGACGTTATCATTGATGTGAATAGTACTATTATTTTTATGCTTATTAGTTCGCAAATGGTTACTCCAACGACGAAAATCCACTTCAATGTTGCAAACCGAACAGAATGGCATTTTATCTATTGAAACTTATAAAAGAGTAATCGTACCTGCGAGGTATATTTTTCGTGTAAATACTACTTTAAAA
Source organism: Trichoplusia ni (assembly GCF_003590095.1). NCBI lineage: Eukaryota > Metazoa > Arthropoda > Insecta > Lepidoptera > Noctuidae > Trichoplusia > Trichoplusia ni. The sequence continues at coordinate 13,848,668 of NC_039479.1, read as the reverse complement.
ACTAAAACTTAATCACAGGATCTGTTGACTGCTGCTACTATTAGACTATGGTATATTTTCATCACAAGCACCAAAGTAACGGCTCTATTCTGCTTCTGAAAAACCATAAAACTTAGGTTAGAAATAGTGTACACACAAAAATGTAATTTAGACTAAAGTACGCGGTACAAGAACCGCGGTCATTTCTTTACATAAAAACCTGTGATTATAATATTATTATTTAAGATAGCTCAAATCTATTTTAAAAACCAAAAGAAAATCATTACCTCCTTTTTTATATCGTATTTTTAATCGTAAATTGTAAGATCTTATTCAATGTGCGACGATCTCTGTTTCCCAAAGGTATAAGGAATTTTAACATTTAGGAGTCCTGAAAAAACAAAAATACATGAGCTTAAGTATCCATAGGTGTTAATGATCGTGAAGCAATTAGTTAAATAGTTAAAGACTTACCTTACAATGTTGAGACAAGAGTTTCTTCGAATTACAGGTAATTCATGAGATTTATTAATTTTAGTTAAGTTTAGTAAGTAAACTGTGAGTGAAAATTATTTATTATGACATAGGTCTAACATGCAGCAAAATTACGAAATTATGAATGTACCTAAGTTTCAAATTGCAATTATTGTTGTTTGCATTGTTTTACGTAGGGTTGTCGCACAAAGAATATAAATAATATTATCATTACAGAAATAACAAGTTGTAGCTTGTTAAAAATAATGCAGAATGAATGACTAAAGTTGAGTACTTGTTCAAAACTAATTATTTTTAGCATATTAAAATCTGCGATCCGTTTGGTCAAATAGATATTAATAAATTTTTACTTTGGCAAAAAATCTCACAGACGGTGTTATTTGTCTACTTTAGATTTTCATATTCTCCTATCAGCCTAATAACTATAATTCATAAAATATAATCATAATATAATTATATCTATAAAAATGATAATCCTTACGAATTGCTAAATTAGCAATGAGTAAAAAATCATACGATGTAACGTGATCACATAAAGCGAATATTGCATTACAATAAGAATCCCTTAGTCGATACTTTTTTGGATTTACACGAGTATAATACGTACATAATAAATTGTATTGTCGTTTATAATGTTTGCTTTGATTGCGAACGTTTTTAATTATTCGAGGTAACACTTCACATTTGCTTATAAGCAAAGACATGTTGGTTAGCGATCATTACTTTCTAGTGCTGATATAATATTTGGTTCAATACCATACCCCAGCTACTGGTTTTCAGCTAAAATCTAGAAAGTAAATCGTTCAACAAAACAAAAGTTTTACTTCTGAATATCTTTAGTGTAAGTTTAGTATACTCGTACTTCATCGCCACCTAATTTGCCAGAATCACACCAGTAAAGATGTAAGTACTATATTATTACTCGATTAATTTCTATCTTGATTTTTCAGTGTTTGATGTAATCGAACCTTGTTCAATTTTATTTAAAACAAACGTTTTATATGAAATTAATGTGTAAGTAACATAACGTTTAATAAATGTTTATAATTAATTGATAAATTAAACTTTCAGGTCGGACTGCGAGAGTGACATCGTTCCCTTCAACAATGAACGTAAAATAGAAAGTTCCCATAAACGGACAACATCGACAGGCAAACGCAAGACACCCACAAAATCTGCTATTATAAGGTATATACGGTACTATAAAATTACCGCTAAATTATAATGAATATACGAGTACGTGTTAATATTATTCTTTACTCCTTGTTGCAGCAAAAAAAACAAGACAGATATATTCGGGCTCCGACATGAACGGAACGATGAATGTGATGGCTCGTCAACGCCTGTGTTGTCTACGTTCTTCGTTACAAGATTAGCAAACGGCAACGAGCGCCCGGACTGCAAACACCTCCGGCGAGTACTATATTGACCTCAAGGTGTATCAAACTAATGACGCTCGTGAAACAGACTCTCAAGAACTATGGAGGAAAGCGCTACTTCGATTAAAACTCCAGACTGACGGTGACACCATCCAGTGGCGTAAACTCCAAGCGTTCGTGCAGTCTGCAGATGAGCTGTTTATGAAGCCGCCAACGTTTTTTTCGTCTAATGCATAAGATCAATTACTTGTGTCATATTTTAAATACAATTTAATCAATATATTATTACACTTTTAGTTTGTTTTTTATTATGTGCCTTGCGATGAAAAAGCATACTGCGTACCAGTCTGTGTTACAGACGATTGTACCAGTTGTGAGCGCGCAATAGCATATTTAAAATACAAACATTGCCTGTTGGTTCCTATCGTTATTGCGATGAAAAAGCATACTGGCGTTTGAGTCTGGATCAGACGACAGAACCAGTTGTGAGCGCGCAAAAACGAAAACATTACAAACATTGCCTGTTGGTTCCTATCGTTATTGCGATGAAAAAGCATACTGCGTTTGAGTCTGGACCAGACGACAGAACCAGTTGTGAGCGCGCAAAAACGAAAACATTACAAACATTGCCTGTTGGTTCCTATCGTTATTGCGATGAAAAAGCATACTGCGTTTGAGTCTGGACCAGACGACAGAACCAGTTGTGAGCGCGCAAAAACGAAAACATTACAAACATTGCCTGTTGGTTCCTATCGTTATTGCGATGAAAAAAGCATACTGCGTTGAGTCTGGACCAGACGACAGAACCAGTTGTGAGCGCGCAAAAACGAAAACATTACAAACATTGCCTGTTGGTTCCTATCGTTATTGCGATGAAAAAGCATACTGCGTTTGAGTCTGGACCAGACGACAGAACCAGTTGTGAGCGCGCAAAAACGAAAACATTACAAACATTGGCCTGTTGGTTCCTATCGTTATTGCGATGAAAAAGCATACTGCGTTTGAGTCTGGACCAGACGACAGAACCAGTTGTGAGCGCGCAAAAACGAAAACATTACAAACATTGCCTGTTGGTTCCTATCGTTATTGCGATGAAAAAGCATACTGCGTTTGAGTCTGGATCAGACGACAGAACCAGTTGTGAGCGCGCAAAAACGAAAATATTACAAACATTGCCTGTTGGTTCCCTATCGTTATTGCGATGAAAAAGTATACTGCGTTTGAGTCTGGACCAGACGACAGAACCAGTTGTGAGCGCGCAAAACGAAAACATTACAATCAAGTCGTTTCGATGGTGTATCACCGTTGGAACGCAATACAACAAGTCGTTTTAATGGTTTAATATCATTTTAACGCAATTCATTCTTTGTTTCTTTTA